>NC_092728.1:108184892-108307297 GCF_047496885.1 Scyliorhinus torazame | reverse complement strand
CTATCTCTTGATCATTCGGTGAATTCAGAATTATAAATGTTCTCAGTAGTGAATGTAAACCGAATGTGCTTCGGTGAAAAGGTGTTTCTTTTGTCTTCTGGATGTTGTTTGGGAAGTTATTAAGGATTACTTAGTGTTGTATTCTTTGGGGGTTGTATTTGAATTGATAGTTGCTAAGATGTTCACTGTATGTTTTAAAAAGGTTAACTTGAGTTCATAGAATAAACATTGTTTTGCTTTAAAAAATACTTTTCCATTTCTGCTGTACCACACCTGTACAGTGGGCCGTGTGCTCCCCATACCACAGTCTATTAAAAGTTGTGGGTCAGGTGAACTCCATGAACCGGGGCAGCACGGTAGCACAGTGGATAGCACAATTGCTTCACAGCTCCAGGGTCCCAGGTTCGATTCCTGGCTTGGGTCACTGTCTGTGCAGAGTCTGCACATCCTCCCCGTGTCTGCGTGGGTTTCCTCCGGGTGCTCCGGTTTCCTCCCACAAGTCCAAAGATGTGCAGGTTAGGTGGATTGGCCATGATAAATTGCCCTTAGTGTCCAAAATTGCCCTTAGTGTTGGGTGGGGTTACTGGGTTATGGGGATAGGGTGGAGGTGTGGGCTTCGGTAGGGTGCTCTTTCCAAGAGCCGGTGCAGACTCGATGGGCTGAATGGCCTCCTTCTGCACTGTAAATTCTATGATACACTTTGGGGTTCTCTAAACCCTGGCCCATAACATTGGGGGCTCGAGGGGTGAGCTTATTGTGGTTGCTTTTCAGGTGTGGTATTCTAGTTTAAATAAGGAGTGTGTTGTGGACAATGGCTCTTTCAGAGGCTCTGAGGTTTTTGGGGGTGGAGACGGTCACACGCAGTACCTTACGGACAGAGACTAAAAGCAGACTGTTAGATTTGGCGAAAACATTGCAATTAACATTACCTGACAAAATGCGAAAAGATGAGGTCATTATGGCGGTGGCTAAGCATTTAAAGTTGCCTGAGATACAGTTTGACTCATTGGAAATAAGAAAAAATTCAGTTGCCAGTTAAACAAATGGAACATGGAAAGAATTAAAGCAGCTTGAATACGAGAGTGAGAGAGAGGAAAAAGAAAGAGAGAGAGAGGAAAAAGAGAGAGAAGAAAGGAAAACAGAAAGAGTAGCCCTAGCAGAATAAAAAGAAAGAGAAAGGGAGATACAGATCAGGGAAAATGATAAAGAGAGAGAGTTTGAACTTCAGAAAATGGCCATGAAACTTGACAGTCAGTTAAAATTGGCAGACGTAAAGGGAAACGTACAGTTGGAAGATAATGATGAGGAGAGTGAGAAAGAGCGTCATAGTCGAAGGCTTGGTAGGAATCTATTTAAATATGTCCAAGCATTGCCAAGGTTTGACGAGAAGGAGGTCAGGACAACCTTTCAAAATGGCGGCCCGATCTGTGCGGAGCTGGAGAGTTCAGCTCCTCGCTGCTGAGAAAATGTCCACGTGTGGGCCAGACCGGGGAGAAACCCCCTCAGGCCCCGCCGTGTGTGGGTGAATAGCGGCGTGGATCTCACCCCGCTGAAATGTTTGGGTTGAATTCCGCCCCCTGGGCCTGCCACCCGGGACACTGGGTCAGATCCAGGGAGTGGATTTTTGGTTGGCGTTGAGCAGAATCCTCACGTTGACACGGGCCAGTGGGACGGATGCCCCCGGCCGTTTCTGTCTGACATGAACCCGGGACCCACGCAGGATAACCCCCACCCCGGATGGCGGATGCTGCTGATGTGCCGTCGCAAACAGGAAGAGGGCCAGGCCAGCTGCTGTTTGAGACAGACCCAGTTTTTGGTTTTATCTCTATTTGTATCTCTGGCAGTTCCCAAAGCCAGTGCTCCTTCCCAGTGAGAGCCAGTGTATGTGGCTGTTGTGTGCCTGCTATCCCTGCGCTCTGATCCCTGCTGCAAACTGAAGGATCCTACCAACATCAGTTCTGATCTTCCTCTTTCATTTGAGAATTGCTCTCACACCTGTAATTCCTGTTCCTCTATGCGGTCTCTTTGTTACCTTCAGTTCCCTATTTACTCTCATGCAAACTCTGGATTGCAGGCAAGGACAGGGACCCCTGTCTGCTTCTCCTGGGATGTTGCGTGTTTGAGATTGGGATTGTTACAGAGCGGAGTACGGGGAAGGGGTGTGTGCTAGAGTGTGCAAAACCCTCCCCAGCACCCAGTAACCTCGCTCTGCAGCAAGATCGGATCATACTGTACAGGCAATCTAACGCATGGGATCTGTCTCCCAGGACAGGTACAGCACGGGGTTAGATACAGAGTAAACCTCACTCGACACTGTCCCCATCAAACACTCCCAGGACAGGTACAACACGGGGTTAGACACAGAGTAAAGCTTCCTCGACACTGTCCCCATCAAACACTCCCAGGACAGGTACAACACGGGGTTAGATACAGAGTAAAGCTCCCTCTACACTGTCCCCATCAAACACTCCCAGGACAGGTACAGCACGGGGTTAGATACAGAGTAAAGCTCCCTCTACACTGTCCCCATCAAACACTCCCTGGACAGGTACAGCATGGGGTTAGATACAGAGTAAAGCTCCTTCTACACTGTCCCCATCAAACACTCCCAGGACAGGTACAGCACGGGGTTAGATACAGAGTAAAGCTCCCTCTACACTGTCCCCATCAAACACTCCCAGGACAGGTACAGCACGGAGTTAGATACAGAGTAAAGCTCCCTCTACACTGTCCCCATCAAACACTCCCAGGTACAGCACGGGGTTAGATACAGAGTAAAGCTCCCTCTACACTGTCCCCCATCAAACACTCCCAGGACAGGGACAGCACGGGGTTAGATACAGAGTAAAACTCCCTCTACACTGTCCCCATCAAACACTCCCAGGATAGGTACAGGTCGGGGTTAGATACAGAGTAAAGCTCCCTCTACACTGTCCCCATCAAACACTCCCAGGACAGGTACAGCACGGGGTTAGATACAGAGTAAAGCTCCTCCTACACTGTCCCCACCAAACACTCCCAGGACAGGTACAGGTCGGGGTTAGATACAGGGTAAAGCTCCCTCTATACTGTCCCCATCAAACACTCCCAGGTACAGCATGGGGTTAGATACAGAGTAAAGCTCCTTCGACACTGTCCCCATCAAACACTCCCAGGACGGGGACAGCACGGGGTTAGATACAGAGTAAAGCTCCCTCTACACTGTCCCCACCAAACACTCCCAGGACAGGTACAGCACGGGGTTAGATACAGAGCAAACTCCCTCTACACTGTCCCCATCAAACACTCCCAGGACAGGTACAGCACGGGGTTAGATACAGAGTAAAGCTCCCTCTGCACTGTCCCCATCAAACACTCCCAGGACATGTACAGCACGGGGTTAGATACAGAGTAAAGCTCCCTCTACACTGTCCCCATCAAACACTCCCAGGACAGGTACAGCACGGGGATAGATACAGTGTAAAGCTCCCTCTACACTGTCCCCATCAAACACTCCCAGGACAGGTACAGCACGGTGATAGATACAGAGT
This sequence comes from Scyliorhinus torazame, assembly GCF_047496885.1. Lineage (NCBI taxonomy): Eukaryota > Metazoa > Chordata > Chondrichthyes > Carcharhiniformes > Scyliorhinidae > Scyliorhinus > Scyliorhinus torazame. Next base: position 108,303,767 of record NC_092728.1, on the reverse strand, counting down.
AAAGCTCCCTCTACACTGTCCCCATCAAAGACTCCCAGGACAGGTACAGCACGGGGTTAGATACAGAGTAAAGCTCCCTCTACACTGTCCCCATCAAACACTCCCAGGACAGGTACACCACGGGGTTAGATACAGAGTAAAGCTCCCTCTACATTGTCCCCATCAAACACTCCCAGGACATGTACAGCACGGGGTTAGATACAGAGTAAAGCTCCCTCTACACTGTCCCCATCAAACACTCCCAGGACAGATACAGCACGGGGTTAGATACAGAGTAAAGCTCCCTCTACACTGTCCCCATCAAACACTCCCAGGACAGGTACACCACGGGGTTAGATACAGAGTAAAGCTCCCTCTACATTGTCCCCATCAAACACTCCCAGGACATGTACAGCACGGGGTTAGATACAGAGTAAAGCTCCCTCTACATTGTCCCCATCAAACACTCCCAGGACAGGTACAGCACGGGGTTAGATACAGAGTAAAGCTCCCTCTACACTGTCCCCATCAAACACTCCCAGGACAGGTACAGCACGGGGATAGATACAGTGTAAAGCTCCCTCTACACTGTCCCCATCAAACACTCCCAGGACAGGTACAGCACGGTGATAGATACAGAGTAAAGCTCCCTCTACACTGTCCCCATCAAAGACTCCCAGGACAGGTACAGCACGGGGTTAGATACAGAGTAAAGCTCCCTCTACACTGTCCCCATCAAACACTCCCAGGACAGGTACACCACGGGGTTAGATACAGAGTAAAGCTCCCTCTACATTGTCCCCATCAAACACTCCCAGGACATGTACAGCACGGGGTTAGATACAGAGTAAAGCTCCCTCTACACTGTCCCCATCAAACACTCCCAGGACAGATACAGCACGGGGTTAGATACAGAGTAAAGCTCCCTCTACACTGTCCCCATCAAACACTCCCAGGACAGGTACACCACGGGGTTAGATACAGAGTAAAGCTCCCTCTACATTGTCCCCATCAAACACTCCCAGGACATGTACAGCACGGGGTTAGATACAGAGTAAAGCTCCCTCTACATTGTCCCCATCAAACACTCCCAGGACAGGTACAGCACGGGGTTAGATACAGAGTAAAGCTCCCTCTACACTGACCCCATCAAACACTCCCAGGACAGGTACAGCACGGTGATAGATACAGAGTAAAGCTCCCTCTACACTGTCCCCATCAAAGACTCCCAGGACAGGTACAGCACGGGGTTAGATGCAGAGTAAAGCTCCCTCTACACTGTCCCTGTCAAACACTCCCAGGTACAGCACGGGGTTAGATACAGAGTAAAGCTCCCTCTACACTGTCCCCATCAAACACTCCCAGGACAGGGACAGCACGGGGTTAGATACAGAGTAAAGCTCCCTCTACACTGTCCCCATCAAACACTCCCAGGACAGGTACAGCACGGGGTTAGATACAGAGTAAAGCTCCCTCTACATTGTCCCCATCAAACACTCCCAGGACAGGTACAGCACGGGGTTAGATACAGAGTAAAGCTCCCTCTACACTGTCCCCATCAAACACTCCCAGGACAGGGACATCTGGTGGATATCTGAGACGCTAACAACGGAAGATTCCAATCACGGGCTGCTTCTTATTAGCTGTTTGGGTAAGGCTGACAGGCCAATCATTTGGAAGACCGCACCATCAACAGTGAGATAGTCTCCCAGTGCTGCACTTGGAGTGTTCCCCGTGCTCCAGTCTTCTGTCCATGGGTGTGTTCTGAAGAAGACCAGGTGAGTTCTCCCTCAGGTCCTGGTCAATATAGATCCCAGGCAGAACTCAGCATTAGCACATTGCCGTTAGTGGGGTCTTGCTGTGCCTTACCGTTTCCCACATGACGGCACTGACTCCATTTCGAGAAAGGGCTTCATTGGCCATAAGGTATTTGGGGATGTCCTGACGTTGTGTAAGGCGCTATGCAAATGCAAACCCTTTCATTCTTTGTAAAGTTCAGGACTTCTTTGAAGTGAAGCTCGCGCCCCGGCAGCAGACCCTCCCCTCTGCTGGGCTGTCAATCTCCCTAAACTCTGGCCGCTGTGCTGCTTTGGCACTGGGCGTCTGTGGGGGCGTTTGGGGGGGGGGGTGAGAGCCATTGATAGGAAATCATATATTCAAACCTCCTGCATTCCCCTCCTGATCAGGAGGCCGTCAGCTTCTGAACTCTATCAATGCGCTTCTGTGACGGAGGAGGAAAGAGGGAATGGTGTGTGGGAACCAGAAAGGACAAAATTATAATAATCATGGCTTATTGTCACAAGTAGGCTTCAATGAAGTTACTGTGAAAAGCCCCTAGTCGCCACATTCCGGCGCCTGTTCGGGGGACGCCGGTACGGCAATCGAACCGTGCTGCTGGCATTGTTCTGCATTACAAGCCAGCTGTATAGCCCACTTTGCTAAAACAGCCCCTAATTAATGAGATAAAAGGGAGCAACAAGTGTAAAAAGGGGTAATTGAATCCGGAGACTCAGCAATGACAAGCCAGGTTTGACTAGGACAGTGCGGTCGGACAAGTGGATAGCACTGTGGCTTCACAGCTCCAGGGCCCCAGGTTCGATTCCCCGCTGGGTCGCTGTCTGTGTGGAGTCTGCACGTTCTCCCCGTGTCTGCGTGGGGTTCCTCCGGGTGCTCCGGTTTCCTCCCACAGCCCAAAGACGTGCAGGTTAGGTGGATTGGCCACGATAAATTGCCCCTTAGTTATTGGGTTATGGGGGTGCACTTCTGCTCGTCTGCACTGTATGTTCTAGAAAAGGCCTCGTGGGGCCTGCAGGCTCAGGCCAGGTGTTCTGCATCACCTGCTGCCTCACTGCTCAGCTTTCCATTTCCCATTAACTCTCGGGAATCTGAAGCGTTTCCAGTTGATTCAACTTCCGTTGCGACGAATGTGACTTCATTGACACAGTCACCTCAGACATCGCAAAGTCAAAGTGGGGGAGGGGAGGCGCCAATGCTAATGCCAGCAAACGCAGATTAACAATACAAAACAGGCGGGAGAGAAGATGCGGAACACCAGCTCGTCCTCCACCTGCGGGTTTAGGGAACGATTTATGACAAACCATCGATCCTCTGCTCGGGTTCCTGAATGAGGCACTGGGAGCTGATGTGCAGCGTGAGGGAGGTTTGGAAGGTGGGGGTGGGAGAGGGGGAGAGGAAGACGGGAGTAGGCTGGGAGAAGAGAGAGGCTGGGATGGGGGGGGGGAACTAGACGGTGAACTCTGTGCATTACTGAAGATGTTCTCCATCACAATGCACCTCCCTCTGAGTGACGGGGAGCGTTGCTTGTCCTCCCCCATCGCGTCCACAAGCGGCAGATGGCTATCGGCCTCTCTGGCAGGATAGGAAAACTAACGCCAAGCTTAACATTAGTTTCGGGATCAAAGGTCACAGAGCCATCTGTCTCAGACATCCTGCTGTTTGGAGTTATTTAGGTTTTTTTTAACATTTTGGTATCAGGCTGGTGGTGTAAAGGTGGGTCCCACACACACTGACTCTCACTGGGGTACGGGTCCCACACACACTGACTCTCACTGGGGTACGGGTCCCACACACACTGACTCTCACTGGGGTACGGGTCCCACACACACTGACTCTCACTGGGGTACGGGTCCCACACACACTGACTCTCACTGGGGTACGGGTCCCACACACACTGACTCTCACTGGGGTACGGGTCCCACACACACTGACTCTCACTGGGGTACGGGTCTCACACAGACTGACTCTCACTGGGGTACGGGTCCCACACACACTGACTCTCACTGGGGTACAGCTCCACACACACTGACTCTCACTGGGGTACGGGTCCCACACACACTGACTCTCACTGGGATACGGGTCTCACACAGACTGACTCTCACTGGGATACGGGTCCCACACACACTGACTCTCACTGGGGTACGGGTCTCACACACACTGACTCTCACTGGGCTCCGGGTCCCACACACACTGACTATCACTGGGGTACGGGTCGCACACACACTGACACTCACTGGGGTACGGGTCCCACACACACTGACTCTCACTGGGGTACGGGTCTCACACAGACTGACTCTCACTGGGGTACGGGTCCCACACACACTGACTCTCACTGGGGTACGGGTCTCACACAGACTGACTCTCACTGGGGTACGGGTCCCACACACACTGACTCTCACTGGGGTACGGGTCCCACACACACTGTGACTCTCACTGGGGTACGGGTCCCACACACACTGACTCTCACTGGGGTACGGGTCCCACACACACTGACTCTCACTGGGGTACGGGTCCCACACACACTGACTCTCACTGGGGTACGGGTCTCACACAGACTGACTCTCACTGGGGTACGGGTCCCACACACACTGACTCTCACTGGGGTACAGCTCCACACACACTGACTCTCACTGGGGTACGGGTCCCACACACACTGACTCTCACTGGGATACGGGTCTCACACAGACTGACTCTCACTGGGATACGGGTCCCACACACACTGACTCTCACTGGGGTACGGGTCTCACACACACTGACTCTCACTGGGGTACGGGTCCCACACACACTGACTATCACTGGGGTACGGGTCCCACACACACTGACTCTCACTGGGGTACGGGTCCCACACACACTGACACTCACTGGGTTACGGGTCCCACACACACTGACTCTCACTGGGGTACGGGTCCCACACACACTGACTCTCACTGGGGTACGGGTCCCACACACACTGACTCTCACTGGGGTACGGGTCCCACACACACTGACTCCCACTGGGGTACGGGCCCCACACACACTGACTCTCACTGGGGTAAGGGTCCCACACACACTGACTCTCACTGGGGTACGGGTCCCACACACACTGACTCTCACTGGGGTACGGGTCCCACACACATTGACTCCCACTGGGGTACGGGCCCCACACACACTGACTCTCACTGGGGTACGGGTCCCACACACACTGACTCTCACTGGGGTACGGGTCCCACACACACTGACTCTCACTGGGGTACGGGTCCCACACACACTGACTCTCACTGGGGTACGGGTCCCACACACACTGACTCTCACTGGGGTACGGGTCCCACACACACTGACTCTCACTCGGATACGGGTCCCACACACACTGACTCTCACTGGGGTACGGGTCTCACACACACTGACTCTCACTGGGGTACGGGTCCCACACACACTGACTATCACTGGGGTACGGGTCCCACACACACTGACTCTCACTGGGGTACGGGTCCCACACACACTGACACTCACTGGGTTACGGGTCCCACACACACTGACTCTCACTGGGGCACGGGTCCCACACACACTGACTCTCACTGGGGTACGGGTCCCACACACACTGACTCTCACTGGGGTACGGGTCCCACACACACTGACTCCCACTGGGGTACGGGCCCCACACACACTGACTCTCACTGGGGTAAGGGTCCCACACACACTGACTCTCACTGGGGTACGGGTCCCACACACACTGACTCTCACTGGGGTACGGGTCCCACACACATTGACTCCCACTGGGGTACGGGCCCCACACACACTGACTCTCACTGGGGTACGGGTCCCACACACACTGACTCTCACTGGGGTACGGGTCCCACACACACTGACTCTCACTGGGGTACGGGTCCCACACACACTGACTCTCAATGGGGTACGGGTCCCACACACACTGACTCTCACTGGGGTACGGGTCCCACACACACTGACTCTCACTGGGATACGGGTCCCACACACACTGACTCTCACTGGGGTACGGGTCTCACACACACTGACTCTCACTGGGGTACGGGTCCCACACACACTGACTATCACTGGGGTACGGGTCCCACACACACTGACTCTCACTGGGGTACGGGTCCCACACACACTGACACTCACTGGGTTACGGGTCCCACACACACTGACTCTCACTGGGGCACGGGTCCCACACACACTGACTCTCACTGGGGTACGGGTCCCACACACACTGACTCTCACTGGGGTACGGGTCCCACACACACTGACTCCCACTGGGGTACGGGCCCCACACACACTGACTCTCACTGGGATAAGGGTCCCACACACATTGACTCTCACTGGGGTACGGGTCCCACACACACTGACTCTCACTGGGGTACGGGTCCCACACACACTGACTCCCACTGGGGTACGGGCCCCACACACACTGACTCTCACTGGGGTACGGGTCCCACACACACTGACTCTCACTGGGGTACGGGTCCCACACACACTGACTCTCACTGGGGTACGGGTCCCACACACACTGACTCTCACTGGGGTACGGGTCCCACACACACTGACTCTCACTGGGGTACGGGCCCCACACACACTGACTCTCACTGGGATACGGGTCCCACACACACTGACTCTCACTGGGGTACGGGTCCCACACACACTGACTCTCACTGGGGTACGGGTCCCACACACACTGACTCTCACTGGGGTACGGGTTCCACACGCACTGACTCTCACTGGGGTACGGGTTCCACACACACTGACTCTCACTGGGGTACGGGTCCCACACACACTGACTCTCACTGGGGTACGGGTTCCACACGCACTGACTCTCACTGGGGTACGGGTTCCACACACACTGACTCTCACTGGGGTACGGGTCCCACACTCACTGACTCTCACTGGGGTACGGGTCCCACACACGCTGACTCTCACTGGGGTACGGGTCCCACACACACTGACTCTCACTGGGGTACGGGTCCCACACACACTGACTCTCACTGGGGTACGGGTCCCACACACACTGACTCTCACTGGGGTTCGGGTCCCACACACACTGACTCTCACTGGGGTACGGGTCCCACACACACTGACTCTCACTGGGGTACGGGTTCCACACACACTGACTCTCACTGGCGTACGGGTCCCACACACACTGACTCTCACTGGGGTACGGGTCCCACACACACTGACTCTCACTGAGGTACGGGTTCCACACACACTGACTCTCACTGGGGTACGGGTTCCACACACACTGACTCTCACTGGGTTACGGGTTCCACACACACTGACTCTCACTGGGGTACGGGTTCCACACACACTGACTCTCACTGGGGTACGGGTCCCACACACACTGACTCTCACTGGGGTACGGGTTCCACACGCACTGACTCTCACTGGGGTACGGGTTCCACACACACTGACTCTCACTGGGGTACGGGTCCCACACACGCTGACTCTCACTGGGGTACGGGTCCCACACACACTGACTCCCACTGGGGTACGGGTCCCACACACACTGACTCTCACTGGGGTACGGGTCCCACACACACTGACTCTCACTGGGGTTCGGGTCCCACACACACTGACTCTCACTGGGGTACGGGTCCCACACACACTGACTCTCACTGGGGTACGGGTTCCACACACACTGACTCTCACTGGGGTACGGGTCCCACACACACTGACTCTCACTGGGGTACGGGCCCCACAGACACTGACTCTCACTGGGGTACGGGTCCCACACACACTGACTCTCACTGGGGTACGGGTCCCACACACACTGACTCTCACTGGGGTACGGGTCCCACAGACACTGACTCTCACTGGGGTACGGGTCCCACACACACTGACTCTCACTGGGGTACGGGTCCCACACACACTGACTCACTGGGGAGTGGGTTCCACACACACTGACTCTCACTGGGGTACGGGTCCCACACACATTGACTCTCACTGGGGTACGGGTCCCACACACACTGACTCTCACTGGGGAGTGGGTTCCACACACACTGACTCTCACTGGGGTATGGGTCCCACACACACTGACTCTAACTGGGGTACGGGTCCCACACACACTGACTCACACTGGGGTACGGGTTCCACACACACTGACTCTCACTGGGGTACGGGTCCCACACACACTGACTCTCACTGGGGAGTGGGTTCCACACACACTGACTCTCACTGGGGTACGGGTCCCACACACACTGACTCTCACTGGGGTACGGGTCACACACACATTGACTCTCACTGGGGTACGGGTCCCACACACACTGACTTTCACTGGGGTACGTGTCCCACAAACACTGGCTCTCACTGGGGTATGGGTCACACACAGTCTGACCCTCACTGGGGTACGGGTCCCACACATACTGACTCTCACTCGGGTACGGGTACCACACTCACTGACTCTCACTGGGGTACGGGTCCCACACACACTGACTCTCACTGGGGTACGGGTCCCACACACACTGACTCTCACTGGGGTACGGGTCCCACACTCACTGACTCTCACTGGGGTACGAGTCCCACACATACTGACTCTCACTCGGGTACGGGTCCCACACTCACTGACTCTCACTGGGGTACGGGTCCCACACACACTGACTCTCACTGGGGTACGGGTCCCACACACACTGACTCTCACTGGGGTACAGGTCCAACACACACTGACTCTCACTGGGGTAAGGGTCCCACACATACTGACTCTCACTGGGGTACGGGTCCCACACACACTGACTCACACTGGGGTACGGGTTCCACACACACTGACTCTCACTGGGGAGTGGGTTCCACACACACTGACTCTCACTGGGGTACGGGTCCCACACACATTGACTCTCACTGGGGTACGGGTCCCACACACTCTGACTCTCACTGGGGAGTGGGTTCCACACACACTGACTCTCACTGGGGTACGGGTCCCACACACACTGACTCTCACTGGGGAGTGGGTTCCACACACACTGACTCTCACTGGGGTACGGGTCCCACACACACTGACTCTCACTGGGGTACGGGTCCCACACACATTGACTCTCACTGGGGTACGGGTCCCACACAAACTGACTCTCACTGGTGTACGGGTCCCACACACACTGACTCTCACTGGGGTACGGGTCCCACACACACTGACTCTCACTGGGGTACGGGTCTCACACACACTGACTCTCACTCGGGTACGGGTCCCACACACACTGACTCTCACTGGGGTACGGGTTCCACACACACTGACTCTCACTGGGGTACGGGTCCCACACACACTGACCCTCACTGGGGTACGAGTCCCACACACACTGACTCTCACTGGGGTACGGGTCCCACACACACTGACCCTCACTGGGGTACGAGTCCCACACACACTGACTCTCACTGGGGTACGGGTCCCACACACACTGACTCTCACTGGGGTACGGGTTCCACACACACTGACTCTCACTGGGGTACGGGTCCCACACACACTGACTCTCACTGGGGTACGGGTCCCACACACACTGACTCTCGCTGGGGTACGGGTTCCACACACACTGACTCTCACTGGGGTACGGGTCCCACACACACTGACTCTCACTGGGATACGGGTCCGACACACACTGACTCTCACTGGGGTACGGGTCCCACACACACTGACTCTCACTGGGGTACGGGTCCCACACACACTGACTCTCACTGGGGTACGGGTCCCACACACACTGACTCTCACTGGGGTACGGGCCCCACACACACTGACTCTCACTGGGGTACGGGTTCCACACACACTGACTCTTACTGGGGTATGGGTCCCACACACACTGACTCTTACTGGGGTATGGGTCCCACACACACTGACTCTCACTGGGGTACATGTTCCACACACATTGACTCTCACTGGGGTACGGGTCCCACACACACTGACTCTCACTGGGGTACGGGTCCCACACACACTAACTCTCACTGGGGTACGGGTCCCCTACACACTGACTCTCACTGGGGTACGGGTCCCACACACACTGACTCTCACTGGGGTATGGGTTCCACACACATTGACTCTCACTGGGGTACGGGTCCCACACACACTGACTCTCACTGGGGTACGGGTCCCACACACACTGACTCTCACTGGGGTACGGGTCCCACACACACTGACTCTCACTGGGGTATGGGTCCCACACACACTGACTCTCACTGGTATATGGGTCTCACAGAACAGTCTACGCTGGCCTCAATTAGAGTCCTACAAGCTGTTATAATAATAATAATCTTCATTAGTGTCTCAAGTAGGCTTACATTAACAATGCAATGAAAGGGCAGTACGGTGGCGCAGTTTAGCACAGTCCAGGGACTGGTTCAGCACAGTGGTCTAAACAGCTGACTTGCAATGCAAAACAGTGCCAGCAGCGTGGGTTCAATTCCCGTGCCAGCCTCCCCAAACAGGTGCCGGAATGTGGCGACTAGGGGCTTTTCACAGTAACTTCATTGAAGCCTACTTATGACAATCAGCGATTATTAGTATCATTATTAGTAGTAGATAGCACTGCTGCCTCACGGTGCCGAGGCCCCAGGTTCGGTCCCGACTCTGGGTCACTGTCCGTGTGGAGTTTGCACATTCTCCCTGTGTTTGCGTGGGTTTCGCCCCCACAACCCAAAGATGCGCAGGGCAGGTGGATTGGCCACGCTAAATTGCCCCTTAATTGGAAAAATGAATTGGGTACTCTAAATTTATAAAAAAAGAAAAATAGACAAAAAACAATGCAATGAAGTTACTGTGAAAAGCCCCTAGTCGCCACACTCCGGCGCCTGTTCAGGTACACAGAGGGAGAATTCAGAATGTCCAATTCACCGAACAGCACGTCTTTCGGGACGTGTGGGAGGAAACCGGAGCGCCCGGAGGAAACCCACGCAGACACGGGGAGAACGTGCAGACTCCGCACAGACAGTGACCCAACCCGGGAATCGAACCCGGGGCCCTGGCCCTGTGAAGCAACAGTGCTAACCACTGTGGCACCATGCCGCCCGTATTTAGCTACAGGACCCCTCACTCTAACGTGGTCTTTCACATACACACATCGTCCCTTGCTCAGCTGTACAAACACTGACTATCTCGCCCCTGTTCAGGCAGGGATCTGAAGTTGGGGTATTCTGTTCAGCGCCACACTGGGCCGTGTGTGGACACACCATCCCGGTGAGACCTTGGGGACCTCTTCCTCAGTGAGGTCAGGGGGAGAAAATGACATTTTTGAAATGTTGACGCCACACTGGGAGACTCTGTGCCTTCTCTCACAATCCCATTGGTTTAGTGAGTGCTCTGTAAAGGCTCAGACCAAATGAGGCTCTTTGATGAGTGTTAACGTGTTGTTAGGTGCATGAGACATTTTGTCATTTGTGTCTATTTTTAAACCTCACAACTGTCCCTGTTTTGGAGCCCGTGGGAGTGAAAGTGATGGTGAATTCCCCCCCCCCCCTCCTTATCCTCTATGCAGCCCCCAGGGATCTATCCAGTCCACAGGGATCTCCATCCAGTCCCCAGGGCCCCAGGGATTTCAATCCAGTCCCCAGGGATCTCCATCCAGCCCCCAGGGCCCCAGGGATTTCAATCCAGTCCCCAGGGATCTCCATCCAGCCCCCAGGGATCTATCCAGTCCCCAGGGATCTCTAACTAGACCCCAGGGATCTCCATCCAGTCCCCAGGGATCTCCATCCAGTCCCCAGGGATCTATCCAGACTCCAGGGATCTCTATCCAGTCCCCAGGGATCTCTATCCAGTCCCCAGGGATCTATCCAGTCCCCAGGGATCTCTATCCAGACCCCAGGGATCTCTATCCAGACCCAGAGATCTCTATCCAGTCCCCAGGGATCTCCATCCAGTCCCCAGGGATCTATCCAGACTCCAGGGATCTCTATCCAGACCCCATAGATCTCTATCTAGACCCCAGGGATCTCCATCCAGTCCCCAGGGATCTCCATCCAGTCCCCAGGGATCTCCATCCAGTCCCCAGGGATCTATCCAGACTCCAGGGATCTCTATCCAGACCCCATAGATCTCTATCCAGTCCCCAGGGATCTCTATCCAGTCCCCAGGGATCTCTATCCAGTCCCCAGGGATCTATCCAGTCCCCAGGGATCTCTATCCAGTCCCCAGGGATCTATCCAGTCCCCAGGGATCTATCCAGACCCCAGGGATCTCCATCCAGTCCCCAGGGATCTCCATCCAGTCCCCAGGGATCTATCCAGACTCCAGGGATCTCTATCCAGACCCCATAGATCTCTATCCAGTCCCTAGGGATCTCTATCCAGTCCCCAGGGATCTCTATCCAGTCCCCAGGGATCTATCCAGTCCCCAGGGATCTCTATCCAGTCCCCAGGGATCTATCCAGTCCCCAGAGATCTCTATCCAGACCCCATAGATCTCTATCCAGTCCCCAGGGATCTCTATCCAGACCCCAGGGATCTCTATCCAGACCCAGAGATCTCTATCCAGTCCCCAGGGATCTCCATCCAGTCCCCAGGGATCTATCCAGACTCCAGGGATCTCTATCCAGACCCCATAGATCTCTATCCAGTCCCCAGGGATCTCTATCCAGTCCCCAGGGATCTCTATCCAGTCCCCAGGGATCTATCCAGTCCCCAGGGATCTCTATCCAGTCCCCAGGGATCTATCCAGTCCCCAGAGATCTCTACCCAGTCCCCAGGGATCTCTATCTAGACCCCAGGGATCTCTATCCAGACCCCAGGGATCTATCCAGTCCCCAGAGATCTCTACCCAGTCCCCAGGGATCTCTATCCAGTCCCCAGGGATCTATCCAGTCCCCAGAGATCTCTACCCAGTCCCCAGGGATCTCTATCCAGTCCCCAGGGATCTATCCAGTCCCCAGAGATCTCTACCCAGTCCCCAGGGATCTCTATCCAGACCCCAGGGATCTATCCAGACTCCAGGGATCTCTATCCAGACCCCAGAGATCTCTATCCAGTCCCCAGGGATCTCTATCCAGACCCAGGGATCTCTATCCAGTCCCCAGGGATCTCTATCCAGTCCCCAGGGATCTCTATCCAGTCCCCAGGGATCTCCATCCAGACTCCAGGGATCTCTATCCAGACCCAGAGATCTCTATCCAGTCCCCAGGGATCTCCATCCAGCCCCCCGGGATCTATCCAGACTCCAGGGATCTCTATCCAGACCCCATAGATCTCTATCCAGACCCAGAGATCTCTATCCAGTCCCCAGGGATCTCCATCCAGACCCCAGGGATCAATCCAGACCCCAGAGATCTCTATCCAGTCCCCAGGGATCTCTATCCAGACCCCAGGGATCTATCCAGACTCCAGGGATCTCTATCCAGACCCACAGATCTCTATCCAGTCCCGAGGGATCTCCATCCAGACCCCAGAGATCTCTATCCAGTCCCCAGGGATCTCTATCCAGTCCCCAGGGATCTATCCAGTCCCCAGGGATCTCTATCCAGACCCCAGGGATCTCTATCCAGTCCCAGGGATCTCTATCCAGTCCCCAAGGATCAACATCCAGACCCCAGGGAACTCTATCCAGACCCCAGGGATCTCTATCTAGACCCCAGGGATCTCTATCCAGTCCCCAGGGATCTCTATCCTGTCCGCAGGGATCTCCATCCAGCCCCCAGGGATCTATCCAGTCCCCAGGGATCTATCAAGTCCCCAGGGATCTACTCTGTCCCCAGGGATCTATCCAGTCCCCAGGGATCTCTATCCAGACCCCAGGGATCTCTATCCAGACCACAGGGATCTCTATCCAGACCCCAGGGATCTCTATCCAGTCCCCAGGGATCTCTACCCAGTCCCCAGGGATCTCTACCCAGTCCCCAGGGATCTATCCAGTCCCCAGGGATCTATCAAGTCCCCAGGGATCTAACCAGTCCCCAGGGATCTCTAGTCAGTTCCCAGGGATCTATTCAGTCCCCAGGGATCTCTACCCAGTCCCCAGGGATCTCTATACAGTCCCCAGGGATCTATCCAGTCCCCAGGAATCTATCCAGTCCCCAGGAATCTATCCAGTCCCCAAGAATCTATCCAGTCCCCAGGGATCTCTACCCAGTCCCCAGGGATCTCTACCAAGTCCCCAGGGATCTCTACCCAGTCCCCAGGGATCTCTACCCAGTCCCCAGGGATCTCTACCCAGTCCCCAGGGATCTCTACCCAGTCGCCAGGGATCTCTACCTAGTCCCCAGGGATCTCTATCCAGTCCCCAGGGATCTCTATCCCGTCCCCAGGGATCTACCCAGCCCCAGGGATCTCCATCCAGCCCCCAGGTATCTACCCAGTCCCCAGGGATCTACCCAGTCCCCGGGGATCTATCTGTCCACAGGAATCTATCCAGTCCCCAGGGATCTCTATCCAGTCCCCAGGGATCTCTACCCAGTCCCCAGGGATCTCTACCCAGTCCCCAGGGATCTCTATCCAGACCTCGGGGATCTCTATCCAGACCCCAGGGATCTCTATCCAGTCCCCAGGGATCTCCATCCAGTCCCCAGGGATCTCCATCCATACCCCAGGGAGCTCCACCCAGTCCCCAGGGATCTCCATCCAGTCCCCAGGGATCTCTATCCAGTCCTCAGGGATCTCTATCCAGTCCCCAGGGATCTATCCAGTCCCCAGGGATCTCTATCCAGACCCCAGGGATCTCTATCCAGTCCCAGGGATCTATCCAGTCCCCAAGGATCAACATCCAGACCCCAGGGAACTCTATCCAGACGCCAGGGATCTCAATCTAGACCCCAGGGATCTCTATCCAGTCCCCAGGGATCTCTATCCTGTCCGCAGGGATCTCCATCCAGCCCCCAGGGATCTCCATCCAGACCCCAGGGATCTCTATCCAGTCCCCAGGGATCTCTATCCAGACCCCAGGGATCTCTATCCAGTCCCCAGGGATCTCTATCCAGACCCCAGGGATCTCTATCCAGACCACAGGGATCTATCCAGTCCCCAGGGATCTATCCAGTCCCCAGGGATCTACCCAGTCCCCAGGGATCTCTATCCAGTCCCCAGGGATCTATCCAGACTCCAGGGATCTCTATCCAGACCCCAGAGATCTCTATCCAGTCCCCAGGGATCTCTATCCAGTCCCCAGGGATCTATCCAGTCCCCAGGGATCTATCCAGTCCCCAGGGATCAACATCCAGACCCCAGGGATCTCTATCCAGACCCCAGGGATCTCTATCCAGTCCCCAGGGATCTCTATCCTGTCCGCAGGGATCTCCATCCAGCCCCCAGGGATCTATCCAGACTCCAGGGATCTCTATCCAGACCCCAGGGATCTCCATCCAGACCCCAGAGATCTCTATCCCGTCCCCAGGGATCTATCCAGACCCCAGGGATCTCCATCCAGTCCCCAGGGATCTCCATCCAGTCCCCAGGGATCTATCCAGACTCCAGGGATCTCTATCCAGACCCCATAGATCTCTATCCAGTCCCTAGGGATCTCTATCCAGTCCCCAGGGATCTCTATCCAGTCCCCAGGGATCTATCCAGTCCCCAGGGATCTCTATCCAGTCCCCAGGGATCTATCCAGTCCCCAGAGATCTCTATCCAGACCCCATAGATCTCTATCCAGTCCCCAGGGATCTCTATCCAGACCCCAGGGATCTCTATCCAGACCCAGAGATCTCTATCCAGTCCCCAGGGATCTCCATCCAGTCCCCAGGGATCTATCCAGACTCCAGGGATCTCTATCCAGACCCCATAGATCTCTATCCAGTCCCCAGGGATCTCTATCCAGTCCCCAGGGATCTCTATCCAGTCCCCAGGGATCTATCCAGTCCCCAGGGATCTCTATCCAGTCCCCAGGGATCTATCCAGTCCCCAGAGATCTCTACCCAGTCCCCAGGGATCTCTATCTAGACCCCAGGGATCTCTATCCAGACCCCAGGGATCTATCCAGTCCCCAGAGATCTCTACCCAGTCCCCAGGGATCTCTATCCAGTCCCCAGGGATCTATCCAGTCCCCAGAGATCTCTACCCAGTCCCCAGGGATCTCTATCCAGTCCCCAGGGATCTATCCAGTCCCCAGAGATCTCTACCCAGTCCCCAGGGATCTCTATCCAGACCCCAGGGATCTATCCAGACTCCAGGGATCTCTATCCAGACCCCAGAGATCTCTATCCAGTCCCCAGGGATCTCTATCCAGACCCAGGGATCTCTATCCAGTCCCCAGGGATCTCTATCCAGTCCCCAGGGATCTCTATCCAGTCCCCAGGGATCTCCATCCAGACTCCAGGGATCTCTATCCAGACCCAGAGATCTCTATCCAGTCCCCAGGGATCTCCATCCAGCCCCCCGGGATCTATCCAGACTCCAGGGATCTCTATCCAGACCCCATAGATCTCTATCCAGACCCAGAGATCTCTATCCAGTCCCCAGGGATCTCCATCCAGACCCCAGGGATCAATCCAGACCCCAGAGATCTCTATCCAGTCCCCAGGGATCTCTATCCAGACCCCAGGGATCTATCCAGACTCCAGGGATCTCTATCCAGACCCAGAGATCTCTATCCAGTCCCGAGGGATCTCCATCCAGACCCCAGAGATCTCTATCCAGTCCCCAGGGATCTCTATCCAGTCCCCAGGGATCTATCCAGTCCCCAGGGATCTCTATCCAGACCCCAGGGATCTCTATCCAGTCCCAGGGATCTATCCAGTCCCCAAGGATCAACATCCAGACCCCAGGGAACTCTATCCAGACCCCAGGGATCTCTATCTAGACCCCAGGGATCTCTATCCAGTCCCCAGGGATCTCTATCCTGTCCGCAGGGATCTCCATCCAGCCCCCAGGGATCTATCCAGTCCCCAGGGATCTATCAAGTCCCCAGGGATCTACTCTGTCCCCAGGGATCTATCCAGTCCCCAGGGATCTCTATCCAGACCCCAGGGATCTCTATCCAGACCACAGGGATCTCTATCCAGACCCCAGGGATCTCTATCCAGTCCCCAGGGATCTCTACCCAGTCCCCAGGGATCTCTACCCAGTCCCCAGGGATCTATCCAGTCCCCAGGGATCTATCAAGTCCCCAGGGATCTAACCAGTCCCCAGGGATCTCTAGTCAGTTCCCAGGGATCTATTCAGTCCCCAGGGATCTCTACCCAGTCCCCAGGGATCTCTATACAGTCCCCAGGGATCTATCCAGTCCCCAGGAATCTATCCAGTCCCCAGGAATCTATCCAGTCCCCAAGAATCTATCCAGTCCCCAGGGATCTCTACCCAGTCCCCAGGGATCTCTACCAAGTCCCCAGGGATCTCTACCCAGTCCCCAGGGATCTCTACCCAGTCGCCAGGGATCTCTACCTAGTCCCCAGGGATCTCTATCCAGTCCCCAGGGATCTCTATCCAGTCCCCAGGGATCTACCCAGCCCCAGGGATCTCCATCCAGCCCCCAGGTATCTACCCAGTCCCCAGGGATCTACCCAGTCCCCGGGGATCTATCTGTCCACAGGAATCTATCCAGTCCCCAGGGATCTCTATCCAGTCCCCAGGGATCTCTACCCAGTCCCCAGGGATCTCTACCCAGTCCCCAGGGATCTCTATCCAGACCTCGGGGATCTCTATCCAGACCCCAGGGATCTCTATCCAGTCCCCAGGGATCTCCATCCAGTCCCCAGGGATCTCCATCCATACCCCAGGGAGCTCCACCCAGTCCCCAGGGATCTCCATCCAGTCCCCAGGGATCTCTATCCAGTCCTCAGGGATCTCTATCCAGTCCCCAGGGATCTATCCAGTCCCCAGGGATCTCTATCCAGACCCCAGGGATCTCTATCCAGTCCCAGGGATCTATCCAGTCCCCAAGGATCAACATCCAGACCCCAGGGAACTCTATCCAGACGCCAGGGATCTCAATCTAGACCCCAGGGATCTCTATCCAGTCCCCAGGGATCTCCATCCAGACTCCAGGGATCTCTATCCAGACCCAGAGATCTCTATCCAGACTCCAGGGATCTCTATCCAGACCCCATAGATCTCTATCCAGACCCAGAGATCTCTATCCAGTCCCCAGGGATCTCCATCCAGACCCCAGGGATCAATCCAGACCCCAGAGATCTCTATCCAGTCCCCAGGGATCTCTATCCAGACCCCAGGGATCTATCCAGACTCCAGGGATCTCTATCCAGACCCACAGATCTCTATCCAGTCCCGAGGGATCTCCATCCAGACCCCAGAGATCTCTATCCAGTCCCCAGGGATCTCTATCCAGTCCCCAGGGATCTATCCAGTCCCCAGGGATCTCTATCCAGACCCCAGGGATCTCTATCCAGTCCCAGGGATCTCTATCCAGTCCCCAAGGATCAACATCCAGACCCCAGGGAACTCTATCCAGACCCCAGGGATCTCTATCTAGACCCCAGGGATCTCTATCCAGTCCCCAGGGATCTCTATCCTGTCCGCAGGGATCTCCATCCAGCCCCCAGGGATCTATCCAGTCCCCAGGGATCTATCAAGTCCCCAGGGATCTACTCTGTCCCCAGGGATCTATCCAGTCCCCAGGGATCTCTATCCAGACCCCAGGGATCTCTATCCAGACCACAGGGATCTCTATCCAGACCCCAGGGATCTCTATCCAGTCCCCAGGGATCTCTACCCAGTCCCCAGGGATCTCTACCCAGTCCCCAGGGATCTATCCAGTCCCCAGGGATCTATCAAGTCCCCAGGGATCTAACCAGTCCCCAGGGATCTCTAGTCAGTTCCCAGGGATCTATTCAGTCCCCAGGGATCTCTACCCAGTCCCCAGGGATCTCTATACAGTCCCCAGGGATCTATCCAGTCCCCAGGAATCTATCCAGTCCCCAGGAATCTATCCAGTCCCCAAGAATCTATCCAGTCCCCAGGGATCTCTACCCAGTCCCCAGGGATCTCTACCAAGTCCCCAGGGATCTCTACCCAGTCCCCAGGGATCTCTACCCAGTCCCCAGGGATCTCTACCCAGTCCCCAGGGATCTCTACCCAGTCGCCAGGGATCTCTACCTAGTCCCCAGGGATCTCTATCCAGTCCCCAGGGATCTCTATCCCGTCCCCAGGGATCTACCCAGCCCCAGGGATCTCCATCCAGCCCCCAGGTATCTACCCAGTCCCCAGGGATCTACCCAGTCCCCGGGGATCTATCTGTCCACAGGAATCTATCCAGTCCCCAGGGATCTCTATCCAGTCCCCAGGGATCTCTACCCAGTCCCCAGGGATCTCTACCCAGTCCCCAGGGATCTCTATCCAGACCTCGGGGATCTCTATCCAGACCCCAGGGATCTCTATCCAGTCCCCAGGGATCTCCATCCAGTCCCCAGGGATCTCCATCCATACCCCAGGGAGCTCCACCCAGTCCCCAGGGATCTCCATCCAGTCCCCAGGGATCTCTATCCAGTCCTCAGGGATCTCTATCCAGTCCCCAGGGATCTATCCAGTCCCCAGGGATCTCTATCCAGACCCCAGGGATCTCTATCCAGTCCCAGGGATCTATCCAGTCCCCAAGGATCAACATCCAGACCCCAGGGAACTCTATCCAGACGCCAGGGATCTCAATCTAGACCCCAGGGATCTCTATCCAGTCCCCAGGGATCTCTATCCTGTCCGCAGGGATCTCCATCCAGCCCCCAGGGATCTCCATCCAGACCCCAGGGATCTCTATCCAGTCCCCAGGGATCTCTATCCAGACCCCAGGGATCTCTATCCAGTCCCCAGGGATCTCTATCCAGACCCCAGGGATCTCTATCCAGACCACAGGGATCTATCCAGTCCCCAGGGATCTATCCAGTCCCCAGGGATCTACCCAGTCCCCAGGGATCTCTATCCAGTCCCCAGGGATCTATCCAGACTCCAGGGATCTCTATCCAGACCCCAGAGATCTCTATCCAGTCCCCAGGGATCTCTATCCAGTCCCCAGGGATCTATCCAGTCCCCAGGGATCTATCCAGTCCCCAGGGATCAACATCCAGACCCCAGGGATCTCTATCCAGACCCCAGGGATCTCTATCCAGTCCCCAGGGATCTCTATCCTGTCCGCAGGGATCTCCATCCAGCCCCCAGGGATCTATCCAGACTCCAGGGATCTCTATCCAGACCCCAGGGATCTCCATCCAGACCCCAGAGATCTCTATCCCGTCCCCAGGGATCTATCCAGACCCCAGGGATCTCCATCCAGTCCCCAGGGATCTCCATCCAGTCCCCAGGGATCTATCCAGACTCCAGGGATCTCTATCCAGACCCCATAGATCTCTATCCAGTCCCTAGGGATCTCTATCCAGTCCCCAGGGATCTCTATCCAGTCCCCAGGGATCTATCCAGTCCCCAGGGATCTCTATCCAGTCCCCAGGGATCTATCCAGTCCCCAGAGATCTCTATCCAGACCCCATAGATCTCTATCCAGTCCCCAGGGATCTCTATCCAGACCCCAGGGATCTCTATCCAGACCCAGAGATCTCTATCCAGTCCCCAGGGATCTCCATCCAGTCCCCAGGGATCTATCCAGACTCCAGGGATCTCTATCCAGACCCCATAGATCTCTATCCAGTCCCCAGGGATCTCTATCCAGTCCCCAGGGATCTCTATCCAGTCCCCAGGGATCTATCCAGTCCCCAGGGATCTCTATCCAGTCCCCAGGGATCTATCCAGTCCCCAGAGATCTCTACCCAGTCCCCAGGGATCTCTATCTAGACCCCAGGGATCTCTATCCAGACCCCAGGGATCTATCCAGTCCCCAGAGATCTCTACCC
Organism: Scyliorhinus torazame; assembly: GCF_047496885.1. Lineage (NCBI taxonomy): Eukaryota > Metazoa > Chordata > Chondrichthyes > Carcharhiniformes > Scyliorhinidae > Scyliorhinus > Scyliorhinus torazame. Next base: position 108,283,320 of record NC_092728.1, on the reverse strand, counting down.
AGTCCCCAGGGATCTCTATCCAGTCCCCAGGGATCTATCCAGTCCCCAGAGATCTCTACCCAGTCCCCAGGGATCTCTATCCAGTCCCCAGGGATCTATCCAGTCCCCAGAGATCTCTACCCAGTCCCCAGGGATCTCTATCCAGACCCCAGGGATCTATCCAGACTCCAGGGATCTCTATCCAGACCCCAGAGATCTCTATCCAGTCCCCAGGGATCTCTATCCAGACCCAGGGATCTCTATCCAGTCCCCAGGGATCTCTATCCAGTCCCCAGGGATCTCTATCCAGTCCCCAGGGATCTCCATCCAGACTCCAGGGATCTCTATCCAGACCCAGAGATCTCTATCCAGTCCCCAGGGATCTCCATCCAGCCCCCCGGGATCTATCCAGACTCCAGGGATCTCTATCCAGACCCCATAGATCTCTATCCAGACCCAGAGATCTCTAGCCAGTCCCCAGGGATCTCCATCCAGACCCCAGGGATCAATCCAGACCCCAGAGATCTCTATCCAGTCCCCAGGGATCTCTATCCAGACCCCAGGGATCTATCCAGACTCCAGGGATCTCTATCCAGACCCAGAGATCTCTATCCAGTCCCGAGGGATCTCCATCCAGACCCCAGAGATCTCTATCCAGTCCCCAGGGATCTCTATCCAGTCCCCAGGGATCTATCCAGTCCCCAGGGATCTCTATCCAGACCCCAGGGATCTCTATCCAGTCCCAGGGATCTATCCAGTCCCCAAGGATCAACATCCAGACCCCAGGGAACTCTATCCAGACCCCAGGGATCTCTATCTAGACCCCAGGGATCTCTATCCAGTCCCCAGGGATCTCTATCCTGTCCGCAGGGATCTCCATCCAGCCCCCAGGGATCTATCCAGTCCCCAGGGATCTATCAAGTCCCCAGGGATCTACTCTGTCCCCAGGGATCTATCCAGTCCCCAGGGATCTCTATCCAGACCCCAGGGATCTCTATCCAGACCACAGGGATCTCTATCCAGACCCCAGGGATCTCTATCCAGTCCCCAGGGATCTCTACCCAGTCCCCAGGGATCTCTACCCAGTCCCCAGGGATCTATCCAGTCCCCAGGGATCTATCAAGTCCCCAGGGATCTAACCAGTCCCCAGGGATCTCTAGTCAGTTCCCAGGGATCTATTCAGTCCCCAGGGATCTCTACCCAGTCCCCAGGGATCTCTATACAGTCCCCAGGGATCTATCCAGTCCCCAGGAATCTATCCAGTCCCCAGGAATCTATCCAGTCCCCAAGAATCTATCCAGTCCCCAGGGATCTCTACCCAGTCCCCAGGGATCTCTACCAAGTCCCCAGGGATCTCTACCCAGTCCCCAGGGATCTCTACCCAGTCGCCAGGGATCTCTACCTAGTCCCCAGGGATCTCTATCCAGTCCCCAGGGATCTCTATCCAGTCCCCAGGGATCTACCCAGCCTCAGGGATCTCCATCCAGCCCCCAGGTATCTACCCAGTCCCCAGGGATCTACCCAGTCCCCGGGGATCTATCTGTCCACAGGAATCTATCCAGTCCCCAGGGATCTCTATCCAGTCCCCAGGGATCTCTACCCAGTCCCCAGGGATCTCTACCCAGTCCCCAGGGATCTCTATCCAGACCTCGGGGATCTCTATCCAGACCCCAGGGATCTCTATCCAGTCCCCAGGGATCTCCATCCAGTCCCCAGGGATCTCCATCCATACCCCAGGGAGCTCCACCCAGTCCCCAGGGATCTCCATCCAGTCCCCAGGGATCTCTATCCAGTCCTCAGGGATCTCTATCCAGTCCCCAGGGATCTATCCAGTCCCCAGGGATCTCTATCCAGACCCCAGGGATCTCTATCCAGTCCCAGGGATCTATCCAGTCCCCAAGGATCAACATCCAGACCCCAGGGAACTCTATCCAGACGCCAGGGATCTCAATCTAGACCCCAGGGATCTCTATCCAGTCCCCAGGGATCTCTATCCTGTCCGCAGGGATCTCCATCCAGCCCCCAGGGATCTCCATCCAGACCCCAGGGATCTCTATCCAGTCCCCAGGGATCTCTATCCAGACCCCAGGGATCTCTATCCAGTCCCCAGGGATCTCTATCCAGACCCCAGGGATCTCTATCCAGACCACAGGGATCTATCCAGTCCCCAGGGATCTATCCAGTCCCCAGGGATCTATCCAGTCCCCAGGGATCTATCCAGTCCCCAGGGATCTACCCAGTCCCCAGGGATCTCTATCCAGTCCCCAGGGATCTATCCAGACTCCAGGGATCTCTATCCAGACCCCAGAGATCTCTATCCAGTCCCCAGGGATCTCTATCCAGTCCCCAGGGATCTATCCAGTCCCCAGGGATCTATCCAGTCCCCAGGGATCAACATCCAGACCCCAGGGATCTCTATCTAGACCCCAGGGATCTCTATCCAGTCCCCAGGGATCTCTATCCTGTCCGCAGGGATCTCCATCCAGCCCCCAGGGATCTATCCAGACTCCAGGGATCTCTATCCAGACCCCAGGGATCTCCATCCAGACCCCAGAGATCTCTATCCCGTCCCCAGGGATCTATCCAGACCCCAGGGATCTCTATCCAGACCCCAGGGATCTCTATCCAGACCCCAGGGATCTCTATCCAGACCCCAGGGATATCTATCCAGTCCCCAGGGATCTCTATCCAGACCCCAGGGATCTCTACCCAGTCCCCAGGGATCTATCCAGTCCCCAGGGATCTATCAAGTCCCCAGGGATCTATCCAGTCCCCAGGGATCTATCCAGTCCCCAGGGATCTCTATCCAGACCCCAGGGATCTCTATCCAGACCACAGGGATCTCTATCCAGACCCCAGGGATCTCTATCCAGTCCCCAGGGATCTCTATCCAGTCCCCAGGGATCTCTATCCAGACCCCAGGGATCTCTACCCAGTCCCCAGGGATCTATCCAGTCCCCAGGGATCTATCAAGTCCCCAGGGATCTATCCAGTCCCCAGGGATCTCTATCCAGTTCCCAGGGATCTATTCAGTCCCCAGGGATCTCTACCCAGTCCCCAGGGATCTCTATACAGTCCCCAGGGATCTATCCAGTCCCCAGGAATCTATCCAGTCCCCAGGAATCTATCCAGTCCCCAAGGATCTATCCAGTCCCCAGGGATCTCTACCCAGTCCCCAGGGATCTCTACCAAGTCCCCAGGGATCTCTACCCAGTCCCAGGGATCTCTACCCAGTCGGCAGGGATCTCTACCTAGTCCCCAGGGATCTCTATCCAGCCCCAGCGATCTCTATCCAGTCCCCAGGGATCTACCCAGCCCCAGGGATCTCTATCCAGCCCCCAGGTATCTACCCAGTCCCCAGGGATCTACCCAGTCCCCGGGGATCTATCTGTCCACAGGAATCTATCCAGTCCCCAGGGATCTCTACCCAGTCCCCAGGGATCTCCACCCAGTCCCCAGGGATCTCTACCCAGTCCCCAGGGATCTCTATCCAGACCTCAGGGATCTCTATCCAGACCCCAGGGATCTCTATCCAGTCTCCAGGGATCTCCACCCAGTCCCCAGGGATCTCCACCCAGTCCCCAGGGATCTCTATCCAGTCCTCAGGGATCTCTTTCCAGTCCCCAGGGATCTATCCCGTCCCCAGGAATCTCTATCCCGTCCCCAGGGATCTCTATCCCGTCCCCAGGGATCTCTATCCAGTCCCCAGGGATCTATCCATCCCCAGGAATCTCTACCCAGTCCCCATGGATCTATCCAGTCCCCAGGGATCTCCATCCAGCCCCCAGGGATCTCTATCCAGTCCCCAGGGATATCTATCCAGTTCCCAGGGATCTCTATCCAGTTCCCAGGGATCTCCATCCAGTCCCCAGGGCCCCAGGGATTTCAATCCAGTCCCCAGGGATCTCTACCCAGTCCCCAGGGATCTCTATCCAGACCCCAGGGATCTCTATCCAGTTCCCAGGGATCTCTATCCAGTTCCCAGGGATCTCCATCCAGTCCCCAGGGCCCCAGGGATTTCAATCCAGTCCCCAGGGATCTCTACCCAGTCCCCAGGGATCTCTATCCAGACCCCAGGGATCTCTATCCAGTTCCCAGGAATCTCTATCCAGTCCACAGGAATCACAATCCAGTCCCCAGCAATCTCTATCCAGTCCCCAGGGATCTCTATCCAGTCCCCAGGGATCTATCCAGTCCCCAGGGATCTGTATCCAGTCCCCAGGGATCTCTATCCAGACCCCAGGGATCTCTACCCAGTCCCCAGGGATCTATCCAGTCCCCAGGGATCTATCCAGTCCCCAGGGATCTATCCAGTCCCCAGGGATCTATCCAGTCCCCAGGGATCTCTATCCAGACCCCATGGATCTCTATCCAGACCACAGGGATCTCTATCCAGACCCCAGGGATCTCTATCCAGTCCCCAGGGATCTATATCCAGACCCCAGGGATCTCTACCCAGTCCCCAGGGATCTATCCAGTCCCCAGGGATCTATCAAGTCCCCAGGGATCTATCCAGTCCCCAGGGATCTCTATCCAGTCCCCAGGGATCTATCCAGTCCCCAGGGATCTGTATCCAGTCCCCAGGGATCTCTATCCAGACCCCAGGGATCTCTACCCAGTCCCCAGGGATCTATCCAGTCCCCAGGGATCTATCCAGTCCCCAGGGATCTATCCAGTCCCCAGGGATCTATCCAGTCCCCAGGGATCTATCCAGTCCCCAGGGATCTCTATCCAGACCCCAGGGATCTCTATCCAGTCCCCAGGGATCTCTATCCAGACCCCAGGGATCTCTATCCAGACCACAGGGATCTCTATCCAGACCCCAGGGATCTCTATCCAGTCCCCAGGGATCTCTATCCAGACCCCAGGGATCTCTACCCAGTCCCCAGGGATCTATCCAGTCCCCAGGGATCTACCCAGCCCCAGGGATCTCCATCCAGCCCCCAGGTATCTACCCAGTCCCCAGGGATCTACCCAGTCCCCGGGGATCTATCTGTCCACAGGAATCTATCCAGTCCCCAGGGATCTCTACCCAGTCCCCAGGGATCTCTACCCAGTCCCCAGGGATCTCTACCCAGTCCCCAGGGATCTCTACCCAGTCCCCAGGGATCTCTATCCAGACCTCAGGGATCTCTATCCAGACCCCAGGGATCTCTATCCAGTCCCCAGGGATCTCCATCCAGTCCCCAGGGATCTCCATCCATACCCCAGGGAGCTCCACCCAGTCCCCAGGGATCTCCACCCAGTCCCCAGGGATCTCCACCCAGTCCCCAGGGATCTCTATCCAGTCCTCAGGGATCTCTTTCCAGTCCCCAGGGATCTATCCCGTCCCCAGGAATCTCTATCCCGTCCCCAGGGATCTCTATCCCGTCCCCAGGGATCTCTATCCAGTCCCCAGGGATCTATCCATCCCCAGGAATCTCTACCCAGTCCCCATGGATCTATCCAGTCCCCAGTGATCTCTATCCAGTCCCCAGGGATCTCTACCCAACCCCCAGTGATCTCTATCCAGTCCCCAGGGATCTCTATCCAGTCCCCAGGGATCTCTATCCAGTCCGCAGGGATCTCTATCCAGACCCCAGGGATCTCTATCCAGTCCCCAGGGATCTCTATCCAGTCCCCAGGGATCTCTATCCAGTCCCCAGGGATCTCTATCCAGACCCCAGGGATCTCTATCCAGTCCCCAGGGATCTCTATCCAGTTCCCAGGGATCTCTATCCAGTCCCCAGGGATCTCTATCCAGTTCCCAGGGATCTCCATCCAGTCCCCAGGGCCCCAGGGATTTCAATCCAGTCCCCAGGGATCTCTACCCAGTCCCCAGGGATCTCTATCCAGACCCCAGGGATCTCTATCCAGTTCCCAGGAATCTCTATCCAGTCCCCAGGAATCACAATCCAGTCCCCAGCAATCTCTACCCAGTCCCCAGGGATCTCTATCCAGACCCCAGGGATCTCTATCCAGTTCCCAGGAATCTCTATCCAGTCCCCAGGAATCACAATCCAGTCCCCAGCAATCTCTATCCAGTCCCCAGGGATCTCTATCCAGACCCCAGGGATCTCTATCCAGTTCCCAGGGATCTCTATCCAGTCCCCAGGGATCTCTATCCAGTTCCCAGGGATCTCCATCCAGTCCCCAGGGCCCCAGGGATTTCAATCCAGTCCCCAGGGATCTCTACCCAGTCCCCAGGGATCTCTATCCAGACCTCAGGGATCTCTATCCAGACCCCAGGGATCTCTATCCAGTCCCCAGGGATCTCCATCCAGTCCCCAGGGATCTCCATCCATACCCCAGGGAGCTCCACCCAGTCCCCAGGGATCTCCACCCAGTCCCCAGGGATCTCCACCCAGTCCCCAGGGATCTCTATCCAGTCCTCAGGGATCTCTTTCCAGTCCCCAGGGATCTATCCCGTCCCCAGGAATCTCTATCCCGTCCCCAGGGATCTCTATCCCGTCCCCAGGGATCTCTATCCAGTCCCCAGGGATCTATCCATCCCCAGGAATCTCTACCCAGTCCCCATGGATCTATCCAGTCCCCAGTGATCTCTATCCAGTCCCCAGGGATCTCTACCCAACCCCCAGTGATCTCTATCCAGTCCCCAGGGATCTCTATCCAGTCCCCAGGGATCTCTATCCAGTCCCCAGGGATCTCTATCCAGACCACAGGGATCTCTATCCAGTCCCCAGGGATCTCTATCCAGTCCCCAGGGATCTCTATCCAGTCCCCAGGGATCTCTATCCAGACCCCAGGGATCTCTATCCAGTCCCCAGGGATCTCTATCCAGTTCCCAGGGATCTCTATCCAGTCCCCAGGGATCTCTATCCAGTTCCCAGGGATCTCCATCCAGTCCCCAGGGCCCCAGGGATTTCAATCCAGTCCCCAGGGATCTCTACCCAGTCCCCAGGGATCTCTATCCAGACCCCAGGGATCTCTATCCAGTCCCCAGGGATCTCTATCCAGTCCCCAGGGATCTCTATCCAGACCCCAGGGATCTCTATCCAGTCCCCAGGGATCTCTATCCAGTCCCCAGGGATCTCTATCCAGTCCCCAGGGATCTCTATCCAGACCCCAGGGATCTCTATCCAGTCCCCAGGGATCTCTATCCAGTTCCCAGGGATCTCTATCCAGTCCCCAGGGATCTCTATCCAGTTCCCAGGGATCTCCATCCAGTCCCCAGGGCCCCAGGGATTTCAATCCAGTCCCCAGGGATCTCTACCCAGTCCCCAGGGATCTCTATCCAGACCCCAGGGATCTCTATCCAGTTCCCAGGAATCTCTATCCAGTCCCCAGGAATCACAATCCAGTCCCCAGCAATCTCTACCCAGTCCCCAGGGATCTCTATCCAGACCCCAGGGATCTCTATCCAGTTCCCAGGGATCTCTATCCAGTCCCCAGGGATCTCTATCCAGTTCCCAGGGATCTCCATCCAGTCCCCAGGGCCCCAGGGATTTCAATCCAGTCCCCAGGGATCTCTACCCAGTCCCCAGGGATCTCTATCCAGACCTCAGGGATCTCTATCCAGACCCCAGGGATCTCTATCCAGTCCCCAGGGATCTCCATCCAGTCCCCAGGGATCTCCATCCATACCCCAGGGAGCTCCACCCAGTCCCCAGGGATCTCCACCCAGTCCCCAGGGATCTCCACCCAGTCCCCAGGGATCTCCACCCAGTCCCCAGGGATCTCTATCCAGTCCTCAGGGATCTCTTTCCAGTCCCCAGGGATCTATCCTGTCCCCAGGAATCTCTATCCCGTCCCCAGGGATCTCTATCCCGTCCCCAGGGATCTCTATCCAGTCCCCAGGGATCTATCCATCCCCAGGAATCTCTACCCAGTCCCCATGGATCTATCCAGTCCCCAGTGATCTCTATCCAGTCCCCAGGGATCTCTACCCAACCCCCAGTGATCTCTATCCAGTCCCCAGGGATCTCTATCCAGTCCCCAGGGATCTCTATCCAGTCCCCAGGGATCTCTATCCAGACCCCAGGGATCTCTATCCAGTCCCCAGGGATCTCTATCCAGTCCCCAGGGATCTCTATCCAGACCCCAGGGATCTCTATCCAGACCCCAGGGATCTCTATCCAGTTCCCAGGGATCTCCATCCAGTCCCCAGGGCCCCAGGGATTTCAATCCAGTCCCCAGGGATCTCTACCCAGTCCCCAGGGATCTCTATCCAGACCCCAGGGATCTCTATCCAGACCACAGGGATCTCTATCCAGACCCCAGGGATCTCTATCCAGTCCCCAGGGATCTCTATCCAGACCCCAGGGATCTCTACCCAGTCCCCAGGGATCTATCCAGTCCCCAGGGATCTACCCAGCCCCAGGGATCTCCATCCAGCCCCCAGGTATCTACCCAGTCCCCAGGGATCTACCCAGTCCCCAGGGATCTACCCAGTCCCCGGGGATCTATCTGTCCACAGGAATCTATCCAGTCCCCAGGGATCTCTACCCAGTCCCCAGGGATCTCTACCCAGTCCCCAGGGATCTCTACCCAGTCCCCAGGGATCTCTACCCAGTCCCCAGGGATCTCTACCCAGTCCCCAGGGATCTCTATCCAGACCTCAGGGATCTCTATCCAGACCCCAGGGATCTCTATCCAGTCCCCAGGGATCTCCATCCAGTCCCCAGGGATCTCCATCCATACCCCAGGGAGCTCCACCCAGTCCCCAGGGATCTCCACCCAGTCTCCAGGGATCTCCACCCAGTCCCCAGGGATCTCTATCCAGTCCTCAGGGATCTCTTTCCAGTCCCCAGGGATCTATCCCGTCCCCAGGAATCTCTATCCCGTCCCCAGGGATCTCTATCCCGTCCCCAGGGATCTCTATCCAGTCCCCAGGGATCTATCCATCCCCAGGAATCTCTACCCAGTCCCCATGGATCTATCCAGTCCCCAGTGATCTCTATCCAGTCCCCAGGGATCTCTACCCAACCCCCAGTGATCTCTATCCAGTCCCCAGGGATCTCTATCCAGTCCCCAGGGATCTCTATCCAGTCCCCAGGGATCTCTATCCAGTCCCCAGGGATCTCTATCCAGACCCCAGGGATCTCTATCCAGTCCCCAGGGATCTCTATCCAGTCCCCAGGGATCTCTATCCAGTCCCCAGGGATCTCTATCCAGATCCCAGGGATCTCTATCCAGTCCCCAGGGATCTCTATCCAGTCCCCAGGGATCTCTATCCAGTTCCCAGGGATCTCTATCCAGTCCCCAGGGATCTCTATCCAGTTCCCAGGGATCTCCATCCAGTCCCCAGGGCCCCAGGGATTTCAATCCAGTCCCCAGGGATCTCTACCCAGTCCCCAGGGATCTCTATCCAGACCCCAGGGATCTCTATCCAGTTCCCAGGAATCTCTATCCAGTCCCCAGGAATCACAATCCAGTCCCCAGCAATCTCTACCCAGTCCCCAGGGATCTCTATCCAGACCCCAGGGATCTCTATCCAGTTCCCAGGAATCTCTATCCAGTCCCCAGGAATCACAATCCAGTCCCCAGCAATCTCTATCCAGTCCCCAGGGATCTCTATCCAGACCCCAGGGATCTCTATCCAGTTCCCAGGGATCTCTATCCAGTCCCCAGGGATCTCTATCCAGTTCCCAGGGATCTCCATCCAGTCCCCAGGGCCCCAGGGATTTCAATCCAGTCCCCAGGGATCTCTACCCAGTCCCCAGGGATCTCTATCCAGACCTCAGGGATCTCTATCCAGACCCCAGGGATCTCTATCCAGTCCCCAGGGATCTCCATCCAGTCCCCAGGGATCTCCATCCATACCCCAGGGAGCTCCACCCAGTCCCCAGGGATCTCCACCCAGTCCCCAGGGATCTCCACCCAGTCCCCAGGGATCTCTATCCAGTCCTCAGGGATCTCTTTCCAGTCCCCAGGGATCTATCCCGTCCCCAGGAATCTCTATCCCGTCCCCAGGGATCTCTATCCCGTCCCCAGGGATCTCTATCCAGTCCCCAGTGATCTCTATCCAGTCCCCAGGGATCTCTACCCAACCCCCAGTGATCTCTATCCAGTCCCCAGGGATCTCTATCCAGTCCCCAGGGATCTCTATCCAGTCCCCAGGGATCTCTATCCAGACCCCAGGGATCTCTATCCAGTCCCCAGGGATCTCTATCCAGTCCCCAGGGATCTCTATCCAGTCCCCAGGGATCTCTATCCAGACCCCAGGGATCTCTATCCAGTCCCCAGGGATCTCTATCCAGTTCCCAGGGATCTCTATCCAGTCCCCAGGGATCTCTATCCAGTTCCCAGGGATCTCCATCCAGTCCCCAGGGCCCCAGGGATTTCAATCCAGTCCCCAGGGATCTCTACCCAGTCCCCAGGGATCTCTATCCAGACCCCAGGGATCTCTATCCAGTTCCCAGGAATCTCTATCCAGTCCCCAGGAATCACAATCCAGTCCCCAGCAATCTCTATCCAGTCCCCAGGGATCTCTATCCAGACCCCAGGGATCTCTATCCAGTTCCCAGGAATCTCTATCCAGTCCCCAGGAATCACAATCCAGTCCCCAGCAATCTCTATCCAGTCCCCAGGGATCTCTATCCAGTCCCCAGGGATCTGTATCCAGTCCCCAGGGATCTCTATCCAGACCCCAGGGATCTCTATCCAGTCCCCAGGGATCTCTATCCAGTCCCCAGGGATCTCTTTCCAGTCCCCAGGGATCTCTATCCAGACCCCAGGGATCTCTATCCAGTCCCCAGGGATCTCTATCCAGTTCCCAGGGATCTCTATCCAGTTCCCAGGGATCTCCATCCAGTCCCCAGGGCCCCAGGGATTTCAATCCAGTCCCCAGGGATCTCTACCCAGTCCCCAGGGATCTCTACCCAGTCCCCAGGGATCTCTATCCAGACCCCAGGGATCTCTATCCAGTTCCCAGGAATCTCTATCCAGTCCCCAGGAATCACAATCCAGTCCCCAGCAATCTCTATCCAGTCCCCACGGATCTCTATCCAGTCCCCAGGGATCTCTATCCAGTCCCCAGGGATCTCTACCCAGTCCCCAGGGATCTCTATCCAGTCCCCAGGGATCTCTATCCAGTCCCCAGGGATCTCTATCCAGACCCCAGGGATCTCTATCCAGTCCCCAGGGATCTCTATCCAGTTCCCAGGGATCTCTATCCAGTTCCCAGGGATCTCCATCCAGTCCCCAGGGCCCCAGGGATTTCAATCCAGTCCCCAGGGATCTCTACCCAGTCCCCAGGGATCTCTATCCAGTCCCCAGGGATCTCTATCCAGACCCCAGGGACCTCTATCCAGACCACAGGGATCTCTATCCAGACCCCAGGGATCTCTATCCAGTCCCCAGGGATCTCTATCCAGACCCCAGGGATCTCTACCCAGTCCCCAGGGATCTATCCAGTCCCCAGGGATCTATCAAGTCCCCAGGGATCTATCCAGTCCCCAGGGATCTCTATCCAGTTCCCAGGGATCTATTCAGTCCCCAGGGATCTCTACCCAGTGCCCAGGGATCTCTATACAGTCCCCAGGGATCTATCCAGTCCCCAGGAATCTATCCAGTCCCCAGGAATCTATCCAGTACCCAAGGATCTATCCAGTACCCAAGGATCTATCCAGTCCCCAGGGATCTCTACCCAGTCCCCAGGGATCTCTACCAAGTCCCCAGGGATCTCTACCCAGTCCCCAGGGATCTCTACCCAGTCGCCAGGGATCTCTACCTAGTCCCCAGGGATCTCTATCCTGTCCCCAGGGATCTCTATCCAGTCCCCAGGGATCTACCCAGCCCCAGGGATCTCCATCCAGCCCCCAGGTATCTACCCAGTCCCCAGGGATCTACCCAGTCCCCGGGGATCTATCTGTCCACAGGAATCTATCCAGTCCCCAGGGATCTCTACCCAGTCCCCAGGGATCTCTACCCAGTCCCCAGGGATCTCTACCCAGTCCCCAGGGATCTCTACCCAGTCCCCAGGGATCTCTACCCAGTCCCCAGGGATCTCTACCCAGTCCCCAGGGATCTCTATCCAGACCTCAGGGATCTCTATCCAGACCCCAGGGATCTCTATCCAGTCCCCAGGGATCTCCATCCAGTCCCCAGGGATCTCCATCCATACCCCAGGGAGCTCCACCCAGTCCCCAGGGATCTCCACCCAGTCCCCAGGGATCTCCACCCAGTCCCCAGGGATCTCTATCCAGTCCTCAGGGATCTCTTTCCAGTCCCCAGGGATCTATCCCGTCCCCAGGGATCTCTATCCCGTCCCCAGGGATCTCTATCCCGTCCCCAGGGATCTCTATCCAGTCCCCAGGGATCTATCCATCCCCAGGAATCTCTACCCAGTCCCCATGGATCTATCCAGTCCCCAGTGATCTCTATCCAGTCCCCAGGGATCTCTACCCAACCCCCAGTGATCTCTATCCAGTCCCCAGGGATCTCTATCCAGTCCCCAGGGATCTCTATCCAGTCCCCAGGGATCTCTATCCAGACCCCAGGGATCTCTATCCAGTCCCCAGGGATCTCTATCCAGTCCCCAGGGATCTCTATCCAGTCCCCAGGGATCTCTATCCAGACCCCAGGGATCTCTATCCAGTCCCCAGGGATCTCTATCCAGTTCCCAGGGATCTCTATCCAGTCCCCAGGGATCTCCATCCAGTCCCCAGGGATCTCCATCCATACCCCAGGGAGCTCCACCCAGTCCCCAGGGATCTCCACCCAGTCCCCAGGGATCTCCACCCAGTCCCCAGGGATCTCTATCCAGTCCTCAGGGATCTCTTTCCAGTCCCCAGGGATCTATCCCGTCCCCAGGAATCTCTATCCCGTCCCCAGGGATCTCTATCCCGTCCCCAGGGATCTCTATCCAGTCCCCAGGGATCTATCCATCCCCAGGAATCTCTACCCAGTCCCCATGGATCTATCCAGTCCCCAGTGATCTCTATCCAGTCCCCAGGGATCTCTACCCAACCCCCAGTGATCTCTATCCAGTCCCCAGGGATCTCTATCCAGTCCCCAGGGATCTCTATCCAGTCCCCAGGGATCTCTATCCAGACCCCAGGGATCTCTATCCAGTCCCCAGGGATCTCTATCCAGTCCCCAGGGATCTCTATCCAGACCCCAGGGATCTCTATCCAGTCCCCAGGGATCTCTATCCAGTTCCCAGGGATCTCTATCCAGTCCCCAGGGATCTCTATCCAGTTCCCAGGGATCTCCATCCAGTCCCCAGGGCCCCAGGGATTTCAATCCAGTCCCCAGGGATCTCTACCCAGTCCCCAGGGATCTCTATCCAGACCCCAGGGATCTCTATCCAGTTCCCAGGAATCTCTATCCAGTCCCCAGGAATCACAATCCAGTCCCCAGCAATCTCTATCCAGTCCCCAGGGATCTCTATCCAGACCCCAGGGATCTCTATCCAGTTCCCAGGAATCTCTATCCAGTCCCCAGGAATCACAATCCAGTCCCCAGCAATCTCTATCCAGTCCCCAGGGATCTCTATCCAGTCCCCAGGGATCTGTATCCAGTCCCCAGGGATCTCTATCCAGACCCCAGGGATCTCTATCCAGTCCCCAGGGATCTCTATCCAGTCCCCAGCAATCTCTATCCAGTCCCCAGGGATCTCTATCCAGTCCCCAGGGATCTGTATCCAGTCCCCAGGGATCTCTATCCAGACCCCAGGGATCTCTATCCAGTCCCCAGGGATCTCTATCCAGTTCCCAGGGATCTCCATCCAGTCCCCAGGGCCCCAGGGATTTCAATCCAGTCCCCAGGGATCTCTACCCAGTCCCCAGGGATCTCTACCCAGTCCCCAGGGATCTCTATCCAGACCCCAGGGATCTCTATCCAGTTCCCAGGAATCTCTATCCAGTCCCCAGGAATCACAATCCAGTCCCCAGCAATCTCTATCCAGTCCCCACGGATCTCTATCCAGTCCCCAGGGATCTCTATCCAGTCCCCAGGGATCTCTACCCAGTCCCCAGGGATCTCTATCCAGTCCCCAGGGATCTCTATCCAGTCCCCAGGGATCTCTATCCAGACCCCAGGGATCTCTATCCAGTCCCCAGGGATCTCTATCCAGTTCCCAGGGATCTCTATCCAGTTCCCAGGGATCTCCATCCAGTCCCCAGGGCCCCAGGGATTTCAATCCAGTCCCCAGGGATCTCTACCCAGTCCCCAGGGATCTCTATCCAGTCCCCAGGGATCTCTATCCAGACCCCAGGGACCTCTATCCAGACCACAGGGATCTCTATCCAGACCCCAGGGATCTCTATCCAGTCCCCAGGGATCTCTATCCAGACCCCAGGGATCTCTACCCAGTCCCAGGGATCTATCCAGTCCCCAGGGATCTAGCAAGTCCCCAGGGATCTATCCAGTCCCCAGGGATCTCTATCCAGTTCCCAGGGATCTATTCAGTCCTCAGGGATCTCTACCCAGTGCCCAGGGATCTCTATACAGTCCCCAGGGATCTATCCAGTCCCCAGGAATCTATCCAGTCCCCAGGAATCTATCCAGTACCCAAGGATCTATCCAGTCCCCAGGGATCTCTACCCAGTCCCCAGGGATCTCTACCAAGTCCCCAGGGATCTCTACCCAGTCCCCAGGGATCTCTACCCAGTCGCCAGGGATCTCTACCCAGTCGCCAGGGATCTCTACCTAGTCCCCAGGGATCTCTATCCTGTCCCCAGGGATCTCTATCCAGTCCCCAGGGATCTACCCAGCCCCAGGGATCTCCATCCAGCCCCCAGGTATCTACCCAGTCCCCAGGGATCTACCCAGTCCCCGGGGATCTATCTGTCCACAGGAATCTATCCAGTCCCCAGGGATCTCTACCCAGTCCCCAGGGATCTCTACCCAGTCCCCAGGGATCTCTACCCAGTCCCCAGGGATCTCTATCCAGACCTCAGGGATCTCTATCCAGACCCCAGGGATCTCTATCCAGTCCCCAGGGATCTCCATCCAGTCCCCAGGGATCTCCATCCATACCCCAGGGAGCTCCACCCAGTCCCCAGGGATCTCCACCCAGTCCCCAGGGATCTCCACCCAGTCCCCAGGGATCTCTATCCAGTCCTCAGGGATCTCTTTCCAGTCCCCAGGGATCTATCCCGTCCCCAGGGATCTCTATCCCGTCCCCAGGGATCTCTATCCCGTCCCCAGGGATCTCTATCCAGTCCCCAGGGATCTATCCATCCCCAGGAATCTCTACCCAGTCCCCATGGATCTATCCAGTCCCCAGTGATCTCTATCCAGTCCCCAGGGATCTCTACCCAACCCCCAGTGATCTCTATCCAGTCCCCAGGGATCTCTATCCAGTCCCCAGGGATCTCTATCCAGTCCCCAGGGATCTCTATCCAGACCCCAGGGATCTCTATCCAGTCCCCAGGGATCTCTATCCAGTCCCCAGGGATCTCTATCCAGTCCCCAGGGATCTCTATCCAGACCCCAGGGATCTCTATCCAGTCCCCAGGGATCTCTATCCAGTTCCCAGGGATCTCTATCCAGTCCCCAGGGATCTCTATCCAGTTCCCAGGGATCTCCATCCAGTCCCCAGGGCCCCAGGGATTTCAATCCAGTCCCCAGGGATCTCTACCCAGTCCCCAGGGATCTCTATCCAGACCCCAGGGATCTCTATCCAGTTCCCAGGAATCTCTATCCAGTCCCCAGGAATCACAATCCAGTCCCCAGCAATCTCTATCCAGTCCCCAGGGATCTCTATCCAGACCCCAGGGATCTCTATCCAGTTCCCAGGAATCTCTATCCAGTCCCCAGGAATCACAATCCAGTCCCCAGCAATCTCTATCCAGTCCCCAGGGATCTCTATCCAGTCCCCAGGGATCTGTATCCAGTCCCCAGGGATCTCTATCCAGACCCCAGGGATCTCTATCCAGTCCCCAGTGATCTCTATCCAGTCCCCAGGGATCTCTATCCAGTCCCCAGGGATCTCTATCCAGACCCCAGGGATCTCTATCCAGTCCCCAGGGATCTCTATCCAGTTCCCAGGGATCTCTATCCAGTTCCCAGGGATCTCCATCCAGTCCCCAGGGCCCCAGGGATTTCAATCCAGTCCCCAGGGATCTCTACCCAGTCCCCAGGGATCTCTATCCAGACCCCAGGGATCTCTATCCAGTTCCCAGGAATCTCTATCCAGTCCCCAGGAATCACAATCCAGTCCCCAGCAATCTCTATCCAGTCCCCACGGATCTCTATCCAGTCCCCAGGGATCTCTATCCAGTCCCCAGGGATCTCTATCCAGTCCCCAGGGTTCTCTATCCAGACCCCAGGGATCTCTATCCAGTCCCCAGGGATCTCTATCCAGTTCCCAGGGATCTCTATCCAGTTCCCAGGGATCTCCATCCAGTCCCCAGGGCCCCAGGGATTTCAATCCAGTCCCCAGGGATCTCTACCCAGTCCCCAGGGATCTCTATCCAGTCCCCAGGGATCTCTATCCAGTTCCCAGGGATCTCTATCCAGTTCCCAGGGATCTCCATCCAGTCCCCAGGGCCCCAGGGATTTCAATCCAGTCCCCAGGGATCTCTACCCAGTCCCCAGGAATCTCTATCCAGTCCCCAGGAATCACAATCCAGTCCCCAGCAATCTCTATCCAGTCCCCACGGATCTCTATCCAGTCCCCAGGGATCTCTATCCAGTCCCCAGGGATCTCTATCCAGTCCCCAGGGATCTCTATCCAGTCCCCAGGGATCTCTATCCAGTCCCCAGGGATCTCTACCCAGTCCCCAGGAATCCATCCAGTCCCCAGGAATCTCTACCCAGTCCCCAGGGATCTGTCCAGTCCCCAGGGACCTGTCCAGTCCCCAGGGTTCTCTACCCAGCCCCCAGGGCTGTATCCAGTAATCCCATCTCCCGGGGTCTATGGCCTATGCTCGTGTTGGGTCTGTGCTGATCACAGAGGAACAATCCCTTTCATTGGCCAGCTCCAAACTCTTAAATTCTTTTCTCTTTTCTCTTTTGTCTGATCCACGTTCCTTCAGATCGAGCTGCCCGAGTCGGCCCAGCAGCTGGTCACAGCCTCAATGCCATGTGCACCTGCCAGGGCCCAGGCTCCGAGACCTTAAACAGCAGGACCAAATTCCCCATTCTCAGCCAATCTCACCCCTCCCTGTCTTTCTCACTCACTCTCTCTCTCTCTGTCTCTCTCTCTCTGTCTCTCTCTGTTTCTCTCTCTCTGTCTGTCTCTCTGTCTCTCTCTGTCTCTCTCTCTCTCTGTCTCGCTCTCTGTCTCACTCTCTGTCTCACCCTCTGTCTCACTCTCTGTCTCTCCCTGTGTCTCTCTCTCCGTCTCTCTCTCTACGTCTCTCTCTCTCTGTCTCACTCTCTCTCTCTCTCTCCCTCTCTCTCGTCTCACTCGCCGTCTCTCTCTGTGTCTCTCCCTGTGTCTCTCTCCCTGTCTCTCTCTCTCTCTGTCTCTCTCTCTCTGTCTCTCTCTCTCTGTCTCACTCTCTCTCTCTCTCCCTCTCTCTCGTCTCACTCGCCGTCTCTCTCTGTGTCTCTCCATGAGTCTCTCTCTCTGTCTCTCTCTCTCTGTCTCTCTCTCTGTCCCTCTCTCTGTCCCTCTCTCTGTCTCACTCTCTGTCTCTCTCTCTGTCTCACTCTCTGTCTCACTCTCTGTCTCTCCCTGTGTCTCTCCCTGTGTCTCTCCCTGTGTCTCTCTCTCTCCGTCTCTCTCTCTCCGTCTCTCTCTCTCCGTCTCTCTCTCACTCTCTGTCTCTCTCTCTGTCTCTCCCTGTGTCTCTCCCTGTGTCTCTCCGTCTCTCTCTCTCCGTCTCTCTCTCTCCGTCTCTCTCTCTCTCCGTCTCTCTCTCTGTCCCTCTCTCTGTCTCACTCTCTGCCTCTCTCTTGTCTCATTCTCCATCTCTCCCTGAGTCTCTCCGTCTCACTCTCCGTCTCACTCTCCGTCTCTCACTGTGTCTCTCCCTGTGTCTCTCTCTCCGTCTCTCTCTCTCCTTCTCTCTCTCTCCGTCTCTCTCTCTCCGTCTCTCTCTCTCTGTCTCTCTCTCTGTCCCTCTCTCTGTCTCACTCTCTGCCTCTCTCTTGTCTCATTCTCCATCTCTCCCTGAGTCTCTCCGTCTCTCACTCTCTGTCTCACTCTCTGTCTCACTCTCTGTCTCACTCTCTGTCTCACTCTCTGTCTCTCTCTCTGTCTCTAACTCTTGTCTCACTCTCTGCCTCTCTCTTGTCTCATTCTCCATCTCTCTCTGTGTCTCTCTCTCTGTCTCAGTCTCTGTGTCTCACTTTCTGTCTCACTTTCTGTCTCACTTTCTGTCTCACTTTCTGTCTCACGTTCTGTCTCGCTCTCTGTCTCACACTCTGTCTCTCTCTCTCTGTCTCTCACTCTTGTCTCACTCTCCATCTCTCTCTGTGTCTCTCTCTGTGTCTCTCTCTGTGTGTCTCTCTCTCTGTTTCTCTCTCTCTGTCTCACTCTGTGTCTCACTCTGTGTCTCACTCTGTGTCTCTCTCTGTGTCTCTCTCTGTGTCTCTCTCTCTGTGTTTCTCTCTCTCTGTCTCACTCTGTGTCTCACTCTGTGTCTCTCCCTCTGTCTCTCTCTTGTCTCACTTTCTGTCTCACTCTGTCTGCCTCTCTCCCTCCTTCCCTGTCCCTCCATCCTAACCTGGGCCATGTCCCTTTCCGTCTCTCTCTCTCCGTCTCTCTGTCTCTCTCTCCGTCCCTTTCTCTCTCTCTCTGTCTCTGTCTCTTTCTCTGTCTCCCCCACTCCTCTCTGTCCACAGCTCTCTCCCTCTCTGATTTCCTCCTTTCTCTCTGCTCAGTCACTCTGCCTCTCTCTCTCTATCCCCAGTATCACACGGCGATCCAAATAAAGTGAAATGTGATCGATTGATTTGATTTATTGTCACATGTACCGAAGTCCAGTGAAAAGTATGTTCCTGCGGCCGAGGGAACGTAGACAGTACGTACAGAGTAGACAAAATAGAATAATCATCAGAGAATATTTACAGATGGTACATTGACAAACAGTGATTGGTTACAGTGCGGAGCAAGGGGCTAAACAAGAGCAGCTTAGGGCGTCGTGAATAGTGTTCTTACAGGGAACGGATCAGTCCGAGGGGGAGTCGTTGAGGAGTCTTGTAGCTGTGGGGAAGAAGCTGTTCCTATGTCTGGATGTACGGGTCTTCAGACGTCTGGGCCGGGATTCTCCCCTACCCGGCGGGGCGGGGGGTCCCGGCAGGATGGAGTGGTGGGAACCACTCCGGCGCTGGGCCGCCCCAAAGGTGCGGATTTCTCTGCACCTTTACGGGCCAAGCCCTCACCTTGAGGGGCTAGGCCCGCGCCGGAGTGGTTGGCGCAGTCACTTCCGCATCGGCCATGGTGAAGATGGTGGCCGGCGCGGAGGGAAAAGAGTGCCCCCAAGGCACCGGCCCGCCCGCAGATCGGTGGGCCCCGATCGCGAGCCAGGCCACCGTGGGGTCACCCCCCCGGGGCCAGATCACCCGCGCCCCCCCCCCCCAGGATCCCGGAGCCCGCTCCCGCTGCCTTGTCCCACCGGGAAGAGAGGTGGTTTAATCCACGCTGGTGGGACTGGCATTCCTGCAGCGGGACATCGGCCCATCGCGGGCCGGAGAATCGCCGGGGGGGCCCGCCGACCGGCGCGGCGCGATTCCCGCACCCCGAATATCTGGTGGCGGAGAATTCAGCGACCGGCGGGAGCGGGATTCACGCCAGCCCCTGGCAATTCTCCGACCCAGCGGGGGGTCAGAGATTCCCGCCCCTGCACCTTCTGCCTGATGTGTTGGAATTTTCAGATATATGCAGCGCTTCAGAAGAGAGCGAGTGGTCCTGACATAAGAGATAGCAGGGCAAACACACGGGCCGGGATTCTCCGCGCTGCTCCGGGTTGGAGAATCCCCGGGGGGGAGGCTTGACTCCCGCCCTGGCGCCGGCTGCCCTATTCTCCGCCGCCATTTTTCGGGGGCTGGCGGGATTCCCGCCATGCTGGTCGGAAGCCGTTGACAGCGGCCCCCCGGCAATTCTCCAGGCCCCGATGGGCCGAGTGGCCATCCAGTTTTTGCCAGTCCCGCCAGCGTGAATTACACACCTCACACACGGCCGGACCTGGTAGGTAAATGTGCGGGGGCCATCTTGGAGGGGGACAGGGGGAATCCAACCCCGGGGGGTCCCCCACGGCGGCATGGCCCACAACCGGGGCCTACCGATCGGCAGACGGGCTGGTTCCGTGGGGGGCATTCTTTCCTCCGCACCGGGCCCCTGTAGGGCTCCGCCACATTGCCTGGGGGCCGGCGCGGAGAAAAGAACCCCGCGCATGCAGGGATATACGCCGGCCATTCCGCGCCGGCTGCAACGGCGCCAACCACTCCGGTACCAAATTAGCCGCCGAAAATGTTTCCAGCCAGTGCAGAAAGTACAAACACTCGCCTGCACTGTCACACTGTATACCTCTGCACTGTCACACTCTATAACTCTGCACTGTCACACTGTATAACTCTGAACTGTCACACTGTATAACTCTGCACTGTCACACTGTATAACTCTGAACTGTCACACTGTATAACTCTGAACTGTCACACTGTATAACTCTGAACTGTCACACTGTATAACTCTGCACTGTCACACTGTATAACTCTGCTCTGTCACACTGTATAACTCTGAACTGTCACACTGTATAACTCTGAACTGTCACACTGTATAACTCTGCACTGTCACACTGTATAACTCTGCTCTGTCACACTGTATAACTCTGAACTGTCACACTGTATAACTCTGCACTGTCACACTGTATAACTCTGAACTGTCACACTGTATAACTCTGCACTGTCACACTGTATAACTCTGAACTGTCACACTGTATAACTCTGCACTGTCACACTGTATGACTCTGCACTGTCACACTGTGTAACTCTGCACTGTCACACTGTATAACTCTGCGCTGTCACACTGTGTAACTCTGCGCTGTCACACTGTATAACTCTGCACTGTCACACTGTATAACTCTGCACTGTCACACTCTAAAACTCTGCACTGTCACACTGTATAACTCTGCACTGTCACACTGTATAACTGCACTGTCACACTGTATAACTCTGCACTGTCACACTGTATAACTCTGCACTGTCACACTGTATAACTCTGCACTGTCACACTGTATAACTCTGCGCTGTCACACTGTGTAACTCTGCGCTGTCACACTGTATAACTCTGCACTGTCACACTGTATAACTCTGCACTGTCACACTCTATAACTCTGCACTGTCACACTGTATAACTCTGCACTGTCACACTGTATAACTGCACTGTCACACTGTATAACTCTGCACTGTCACACTGTATAACTCTGCACTGTCACACTGTATAACTCTGCACTGTCACACTGTATAACTCTGCACTGTCACACTGTATAACCCTGCTCTGTCACACTGTATAACTCTGCTCTGTCACACTGTATAACTCTGCTCTGTCACACTGTATAACTCTGCTCTGTAACACTGTATAACTCTGCACTGTCACACTGTATAACTCTGCACTGTCACACTGTATAACTGCACTGTCACACTGTATAACTGCACTGTCACACTGTATAACTCTGCACTGTCACACTGTATGACTCTGCACTGTCACACTGTATAACCCTGCTCTGTCACACTGTATAACTCTGCACTGTCACACTGTATAACTCTGCACTGTCACACTGTATAACTCTGCACTGTTACACTCTATAACTCTGCACTGTCACACTGTATAACTCTGCACTGTCACACTGTATAACTGCTCTGTCACACTGTATAACTCTGCATTGTCACACTGTATAACTGCTCTGTCACACTGTATAACTCTGCACTGTCACACTGTATAACTCTGCAATTGTACAGGGCACTGGCGAGGCCACACCGGGAATATTGTAAGCAGTTTGGGTGTCCTTACCTGAGGACACTCTGGGCCTTGCTATGGAGGGAGAGCAGCGAAGGTTTACCAGGCTGAGTCCTGGGGTGGCGGGACTGTCATATGAGGAGAGACTAAGTCGGTTAGGATTATATTCACTGGAGTTTAGAAGAATGAGAGGGGATCTCAGTGAAACATAATTTTTTTGGGGGGAAATATTTTATTGAGGCATTTATAATTTTAACCATTTTCAACATCAAATGTCAACAAAAACAAAAACACAACAATACAAACCCCAGCCAACGTGGCTTACGCAAACAGTGCCACCTTCCCCATCCACCTCTCCATTGATGCTCCTGTCCTTACTCGTCTCTCCCATGCCTCCCCTTCTCCCCCCTAAACATATAACATTCTAACGGGATTAGACAGGGTAGATTCAGAAAGAATGTTCCCGATGGTGGGGAAATCCAGAACTAGGGGTCATAGTTCGAGGGTTAGGGGTAAACATTTTAGGACTGAGGTGAGGAGAAATTTCTTCACCCAGAGAGCGGGGAATCTGTGGAATTCACTCCCACAGAAAGTAGCTGAGGCCAAAACATTGTGAAATTTCAAGCAGGAATTAGATCCAGCTCTTGGGGCTAAAGGATCGAGGGATATTGGGGGGAAGGCGGGATCAGGGTATTGAACTTGATGATCAGCCATGATCATAATGTGTGGACGACTGCGTGCCAAAGAAAGCAGTATGTGCGTTCCCCAACCGGAAACCATGGCTCAATCGCGAGATTGACTCCCTACTGAAGGACAGATCTGAGGCGTTCAAGGCAGACGACCCTGACCTATATAAGAAATCCAGGTACGACCTCCGCAAAGCCATCCGGAATGCCAAGAGAGAATATCAAACCAAGTTAGAGTCACAGACAGACTCTCAGCGGATGTGGCAAGGTCTAAACAACATAACGGGCTACAAAGCGAAGCCGAACAGGGGGCGTCATTCTCCGACCCCCCGCCGGGTCGGAGAATGGCCGTTGGCCGCCGTGAATCCCGCCCCCGCCCCCGCCGAAGTCTCCGGTACCGGAGATTGGGCGGGGGCAGGAATCAGGCCGCGCCGGTTGGCGGGACCCCCCGCTCAATTCTCCGGCCCGGATGGGCCGAAGTCCCGCCCAGAAATTGCCTGTCCCACCGGCGTAAATCAAAGCTGGTATTTACCGGCGGCGTGGGCGGGCTCCGGGGTCCTGGGGGGGGCACGGGGCGATCTGACCCCGGGGGTGCCCCCACGGTGGCCTGGCCAGCGATCGGGGCCCACCGATCCGCGGGCGGGCCTGTGCCGTGGGGGCACTCTTTCCCTTCCGCCTCCGCCACGGTCTCCACCATGGCGGAGGCGGAAGAGACTCTCCCCACTGCGCATGCGCGGGAAACTGACAGCGGCCGCTGACGCTCCCGCGCATGCGCCGCATTTCCGCGCCAGCTGGCGGGGCAACAAACGCCATTTCCGCCAGCTGGCAGGGCGGAAATCCCTCCGGCGCTGGCCTAGCCCCTCAATGTTGGGGCTCGGCCCCCAAAGATGCGGAGCATTCCGCACCTTTGGGACGGCGCGATGCCCGTCTGATTGGCACCGTTTTTGGCGCCAGTCGGCGGACATCGCGCCGTTGGGGGAGAATTTCGCCCCTGATCTCTGGCAGCAGCGCACCCCTCCCCGATGAACTCAATGCATTCTATGCTCGGTTCGAGCAGGTAACCAACAATCCGCTGGCGAGTGCCCCAGCAGCCCATAATTCACCCATACCCACCATCACAGCTTCCGAAGTCAGATTGGCCTTCCTGAAAGTGAACCCTCGGAAGGCGACGGGCCCAGACGGGATCCCTGGTCGTGCACTCAGAGCCTGCGCGGACCAGCTGGCAAAGGTATTCGCGGGCATCTTTAACCTGTCCCTACTCCACTCCGTGGTCCCCACCTGCTTCAAGAAGACCACCATCATACCGGTACCAAAGAAGAACCTCAATGACTACCGACCAGTGGCCCTGACTCCAGTCGTAATGAAGTGCTTCGAGAGGTTGATCATGAAGCGCATCACCTCCATACTCCCAGAACGCCTTGATCCACTGCAATTCGCATACCGCTGCAACCGGTCCACATCAGACACCATTTCCCTGGCCCTACACTCATCCCTAGAGCATCTCGACAACAAGGACTCCTACATCAGACTCCTATTTATTGACTACAGCTCCGCCTTCAACACCATAATCCCAGCCAAGCTCATATCAAAGCTCCAAAACCTAGGACTTGGCTCCCCACTCTGCAACTGGATCCTCTATTTTCTTACCAACAGACCACAATCAGTAAGAATGAACAACAACACCTCCTCCACAATAGTCCTCAACACCGGCGCCCCGCAAGGCTGCGTACTTTAGCCCCCTACTCTACTCCCTGTACACACACGACTGCGTGGCAAAACTTGGTTCCAACTCCATCTACAAGTTTGCTGACGATACGACCATAGTGGGCCGGATCTCGAATAACGATGAGTCAGAATACAGGAGGGAGATAGAGAACCTAGTGGAGTGGTGTAGCGACAACAATCTCTCCGTCAATGCCAGCAAAACTAAAGAGCTGGTCATTGACTTCAGGAAGCAAAGTACTGTACACACCCCAGTCAGCATCAACGGGGCCGAGGTGGAGATGGTTAGCCAGTTTCAAATTCCTAGGGGTGCACATCACCAAAAATCTGTCCTGGTCCACCCACGTCGACGCTACCACCAAGAAAGCACAACAGCGCCTATACTTCCTCAGGAAACTAAGGAAATTCGGCATGTCCACATTGACTCTTACCAACTTTTACAGATGCACCATAGAAAGCATCCTATCGGGCTGCATCACAGCCTGGTATGGCAACCACTCAGCCCAGGACCGCAAGAAACTTCAGAGAGTCGTGAACACCGCCCAGTCCATCACACGAACCTGCCTCCCATCCATTGACTCCATCTACACCTCCCGCTGCCTGGGGAAAGCGGGCAGCATAATCAAAGACCCCTCCCACCCGGCTTACTCACTCTTCCAACTTCTTCCATCGGGCAGGAGATACAGAAATCTGAGAACACGCACGCACAGACTCAAAAACAGCTTCTTCCCCACTGTCACCAGATTCCTAAATGACCCTCTTATGGACTGATTTCAGAAACACTACACCCTGTATGCTTCATCCGATGCCAGTGCTTATGTAGTTACATTGTATATGTTGTGTTGCCCTATTATGTATTTTCTTTTATTCCCTTTTCTTCTCATGTACTTAATGATCTGTTGAGCTGCTCGCAGAAAAATACTTTTCACTGTACCTCGGTACACGTGACAATAAACAAACCCAATCCAATCCAATCCAATAATGAATGGCGAGCAGGCTGGAAGGGCCGAATGGCCTCCTCGTGCTCCTCTATTTTCTCTGTGAATTGGGATTATATTGTCGTGTATCAGGTTGCTCCCTGTGGGAGAGCGCTGTGCACAATCTGGCTGCCCCATTTTCCTCATTTTACTGGATCACGGAGGGTGGGACTCAAATCTCAGGAATGCCTCCGGTGACGGATCCCTCTGCCTGTTTTATCCTCTCCAGACAGTTTGCATCTCGGCAATTTTGTTTTAACCCAAATTGAGGGGTGGGAGGTAAAAGTGGGAGGGAAGTAATTTGAGTTGAGTGAGTTGAAATGCAGACCAGGTTCCAATTCTCAGCTGAACACAGGGAACAAATCTTTTCATCTCTCCCCATCTCCAACACATTGTCCCTCAGCTGTCTCTTGGGTGGCACGGTAGCACAGTGGTTAGCACTGTTGCTTCACAGCGCCAGGGTCCCAGGTTCGATTCCCGGCTTGGATCACTGTCTGTGCGGAGTCTGCGTGTACTCTCCGTGTCTGCGTGGGTTTCCTCCGGGTGCTCCGGTTTCCTCTTCCCTCCTGCCTCTCGCTCTCTCTGTCTCTCTCTCTCTGTCTCTCTGTGTGTGTGTCTCTCTCTCTCTGTCTCTCTCTGTCTCTTTGACTCTCTGTGTGTCTCTCTCTGTCTCTCTGTTTGTCTCTCTCTCTCTCTCTCTCTGTCTCGCTCTCTGTCTCTGTCACTCTGTTTCTCATTGTCTCTCTCACTCTGTCCCTCGCTCTCTCTGTCTCTCGCTCTCTCTGTCTCTCGCTCTCTCTGTCTCTCGCTCTCTCTGTCTCTTTCACTCTCTGTCTCTCTCACTCTCTGTCTCTTTCACTCTCTGTCCCTCGCTCTCTCTGTCTCTCGCTCTCTCTGTCTCTCGCTCTCTCGCTCTCTCTGTCTCTCGCTCTCTCTGTCTCTCGCTCTCTCTGTCCCTCGCTCTCTCTGTCCCTCGCTCTCTCTGTCTCTCGCTCTCTCTGTCTCTCGCTCTCTCTGTCTCTCGCTCTCTCGCTCTCTCGCTCTCTCTGTCTCTCGCTCTCTCTGTCTCTCTCACTCTCGCTCTCTCTGTCTCTCTCTCACTCTGTTCCACTCTCACATTCTGTTTTGCTCTCTTACTTTCTCTGGCCTGTGTTCTTACTCATGAAGCCCTCTGTAGGTAATAAAATGGGCAGCTCGATTAACGACCCACTCTCTGATCTTTCTTCTTGTCTCTCGGCAGCCAATGAGATTGAAGTCTGTTGTCCTTTGGTAACAGATGGTTTGAAGAGCGGCTCATTTCACAGTCGCGTCCCACCAGCCTATTGTCCTGTCTGATCAGCCTCTGCTTTCTCCTGCAGCCTGTGTTATTGAGATGAGCATTGGCGTGTTGGGGGGTGGTGGGGGGGGGGGGGGGGGGCGGCGGTGGGGATGGGACGGTGATGCTCGCCTGTGAATTCACCCTGTGAGTCTCGGGGGAGTTTGCGGGCGGCTCTGTCAGGGTCTGATCTCTCCCTCGAAACGATGGGAAATGCAGAGAAACATTCAGCTGTTAAATTGCTTCACATTTCGCTCTGCGTGGGAGCGATGGATTGTGCTGCAGGCACCAGGAATCCGTAGAATTCCTACAGCGCAGAAGGTGGCCAATCGGCCCATCGAGTCTGCACGGCCCTCTGTAAGAGCACCCGACCTCAGCCCACTTCCCCGCCCTATCGCGGTAGCCCTGCGCATTGAGCACGGCCAATCCGGTTATCCTGCTCACCTTTGGACTGTGGGAGGAAACCGGAGCACCCGGAGGAAACCCACGCAGACACGGGGAGGACGTGCAGACTCCGCACAGACACCTGAGGCCGGAACTTAACCCAGGTCCCTGGCGCTGTGAGGCAGCCGTGCTGACCACTGTGAGCAACAACAACTTGCATTCATATAGAACCTTTAATATAATAAAATATCTGGAGCGATTATCAAACAACATTTTGATTTTGAGCCACATGAGGAGATATCAGGGACAGGGGACCAAAGAGGGAGGAGACCCTTGTGGGAGGGGAACAGGGCCGAGAGGGTTAGGGAGGGGGAGGGGGGAGTTTGTGTGTCGCTCGGAACAAACAAACAAACAATGAAAAGCTCAGCTTCCTGTTGCTCTGCCCAGGGTTCAGTCGTGGACTGACTGAGGGAACGGGTCCTGAGTCACACCTTCCCGACCTATGACCCCTATCCACAGGGTCACACGTTCCTGACCTGTACCCACAAAGTCATTGGTCCCTCTCCTCCAGCCCGCCACTCCTGTAGACTAATTTGTACAAAGTCCCAGTCACCTGTCAGCCACACTGGCTCCCAGCTCCAGCAATACCTTGATTCAAAAATTCCTCATCCCGTTTTCAAATCCCTCCATGGCCTCATCGCCACTATCTCTGCAATCTCCAACTTCCCAACTCCGAGGCCTCTGCACCTGACCAATTCTGACCTCGCCAGCATCAATCTCCACCAGTTAGCGTCAATGCCCTCAGCAGCCTGGACCCAAACTCTAGAATGGCCTCCCTGGATCCCGCTGCTTTGCGTCTCTCGCTCATGACAGATTCTGTGACCAGATTACTGCTGATCTGTCCGTACAGTTCCTCATGTGGTCCAATGTAAAATTGTGTCTGACTTCCATTCCTGTGCAATGGGATCTTCTGTCCTGTCAGATTTGCTGTGAAAATATTATTCTATATACTGTGATGGTTTTTAATACAATGTACAGATGATATATTTGACCTGGGTAGTAACTGCCTGTTTCTTTCCTCTCTCTCCCTATCGCTCTTTCTCTCTCTCTTCTCACTCTCCACCTCACCCACTCCATCGTTTCTCTCTCTCTATCTCACATTTTTTCTGCTCTCTCTCTGTCACGCTGCTCTCTGTCTCACCTTCCTGTCTGTTTCGCTGACCATCTGTCTGTGGCGCATTTTCTCTCCTTTTGTTCTCTCTGTCCCTCCCTCTCTCTGACCCTCCCTCTCTCTGTCCCTCCCTCTCCCCGTCCCTCCCTCTCTCTGTCCCTCCCTCTCCCTGTCCCTCCCTCTCTCTGTCCCTCCCTCTCTATGACCCTCCCTCTCTCTGTCCCTCCCTCTCCCCGTCCCTCCCTCTCTCTGTCCCACCCTCTCTCTGTCCCTCCCTCTCTCTGTCCCTCCCTCTCTCTGTCCCTCCCTCTCTCTGTCCCTCCCTCTCTCTGTCCCTCCCTCTCTATGACCCTCCCTCTCTCTGTCCCTCCGTCTCCCCGTCCCTCCCTCTCTCTGTCCCACCCTCTCTCTGTCCCTCCCTCTCTCTGTCCCTCCCTCTCTCTGTCCCTCCCTCTCTCTGTCCCTCCCTCTCTCTGTCCCTCCCTCTCTCTGTCCCTCCCTTTCTCTGTCCCTCCGTCTCTCTGTCCCACCCTCTCCCTGTCCCTCCCTCTCTCTGTCCCTCCCTCTCTCTATCCTTCCCTCTCTCTATCCCTCCCTCTCTCTGTCCCTCCCTCTCTCTGTCCCTCCCTTCTCTGTCCCTCCCTCTCTCTGCCCTCCGTCTCTCTATCCCTCCCTCTCTCTGCCACTCCGTCTCCCTGTCCCTCCGTCTCTCTGTCCCTCCGTCTCTCTGTCCCTTCATCCCTCTGTCTCTCCGTCTCTCTGTCCTTCCATCTCTCTATCCCTCCGTCTCTCTGTCCCTCCATCTCTCTGTCCCTCCGTCCATCTGTCCCTTCGTCCCTCTGTCCCTTCATCCCTCCGTCCCTCCCTCTCTCTGTCCCTCCCTCTCTCTGTCCCTCCATCTCTCTGTCCCTCCGTCCATCGGTCCCTTCGTCCCTCTGTCCCTTCATCCCTCTGTCCCTCCCTCTCTCTGTCCCTCCGTCTCTCTGTCCCTCCCTCTCTCTGTACCTCTGTCTCTGTCCCTCTGTCTCTGTCCCTCCCTCTCTCTGACCCTCCCTCTCTCTGTCCCTCCCTCTGTCTCTCCCTCTCTCTGTCCCTCCGTCTCTCTGTCCCTCCGTCTCTCTGTCCCTCCGTCTCTCTGTCCCACCCTCTCTCTGTCCCTCCCTCTCTCTGTCCCTCCCTCTCTCTGTCCCTCCCTCTCTCTGTCCCTCCCTCTCTCTGTCCCTCTGTCTCTGTCCCTCCCTCTCTCTGTCCCTCCCTCTCTCTGTCCCTCCCTCTGTCCCTCCCGATCTCTGTCCCTCCCTCTCTCTGTCCCTCCCTCTCTCTGTCCCTCCCTCTCCCCGTCCCTCCCTCTCTCTGTCCCACCCTCTCTCTGTCCCTCCCTCTCTCTGTCCCTCCCTCTCCCCGTCCCTCCCTCTCTCTGTCCCTCTCCCCGTCCCTCCCTCTCTCTGTCCCTCTGTCTCTGTCCCTCCCTCTCTCTGTCCCTCCCTCTCTCTGTCCCTCCCTCTCTCTGTCCCTCCCTCTCTCTGTCCCTCCCTCTCTCTGTCCCTCTGTCTCTGTCCCTCCCTCTCTCTGCCCTCCGTCTCTCTATCCCTCCCTCTCTCTGTCCCTCCCTCTCTCTGTCCCTCTGTCTCTGTCCCTCCCTCCCTCTGTCCCTCCCGATCTCTGTCCCTCCCTCTCTCTGTCCCTCCCGATCTCTGACCCTCCCTCTCTCTGACCCTCCCTCTCTCTGTCCCTCCCTCTCTCTGTCCCTCCCTCTCTCTGTCCCTCCCGATCTCTGACCCTCCCTCTCTCTGTCCCTCCCTCTCTCTGTCCCTCCCTCTCTCTGTCCCTCCCTCTCTCTGTCCCTCCCTCTCTCTGTCCCTCTGTCTCTGTCCCTCCCTCTCTCTGTCCCTCCCTCTCTCTGTCCCTCCCTCTCTCTGTCCCTCTGTCTCTGTCCCTCCCTCTCTCTGTCCCTCTGTCTCTGTCCCTCCCTCTCTCTGTCCCTCCCTCTGTCCCTCCCGATCTCTGACCCTCCCTCTCTCTGTCCCTCCCTCTCTCTGTCCCTCCCTCTCTCTGTCCCTCCCTCTCTCTGTCCCTCTGTCTCTGTCCCTCCCTCTCTCTGTCCCTCCCTCTCTCTGTCCCTCCCTCTCTCTGTCCCTCTGCCTCTGTCCCTCCCTCTCTCTGTCCCTCCCTCTCTCTGTCCCTCTGTCTCTGTCCCTCCCTCTCTCTGTCCCTCCCTCTCTCTGTCCCTCTGTCTCTGTCCCTCCCTCTCTCTGTCCCTCCCTCTGTCCCTCCCGATCTCTGACCCTCCCTCTCTCTGTCCCTCCCTCTCTCTGTCCCTCCCTCTCTCTGTCCCTCCCTCTCTCTGACCCTCCCTCTCTCTGTCCCTCCGTCTCTCTGTCCCTCCGTCTCTCTGTCCCTCCCTCTCTCTGTCCCTCCCTCTCTCTGACCCTCCCTCTCTCTGTCCCTCCCTCTCTCTGTCCCTCCCTCTCTCTGTCCCTCCCTCTCTCTGTCCCTCCCTCTCTCTGTCCCTCTGTCTCTGACCCTCCCTCTCTCTGACCCTCCCTCTCTCTGTCCCTCCGTCTCTCTGTCCCTCCGTCTCTCTGTCCCTCCCTCTCTCTGTCCCTCCCTCTCTCTGACCCTCCCTCTCTCTGTCCCTCCCTCTCTCTGTCCCTCCCTCTCTCTGTCCCTCCCTCTCTCTGTCCCTCTGTCTCTGACCCTCCCTCTCTCTGTCCCTCCCTCTCTCTGTCCCTCCGTCTCTCTGTCCGTCTCTCTGTCCCTCCCTCTCTCTGTCCCTCCCTCTATCTGACCCTCCCTCTGTCTCTGTCCCTCCCTCTCTCTGTCCCTCCCTCCCTCTGTTCCTCCCTCCCTCTGTCCCTCCCTCTCTCTGTCCCTCCCTCTCTCTGTCCCTCCCTCTCTCTGTCCCTCTCTCTGTGTCCAGGTGCAGTGCGGGGTATTTTGGAGATCAATGTCAGTTCGCTGACCCGTGCACGAGGTCACCCTGTAAGAACGAGGGGATCTGTCGGCCTGTTGTGCAGGAGCAGCGAGCGGGTTTTGTCTGCACTTGCCAGCTGGGATATACTGACCCCGAGTGCCTCACCATTCTTGCCAATGCTTGTCGAAGCAACCCCTGCCAAAATGGAGGCAGCTGCCAACTGTTCAACAACCTGTGGGAATACAAATGTCGCTGCTCCCCAGGCTGGGCGGGTAGGTTAATCCGATACAACCGATGTGATTGCTAGGTGCTGACTCTCACTGGGGTACGGGTCCCACACACACTGACTCTCACTGGGGTACGGGTCCCACACACACTGACTCTCACTGGGGTACGGGTCTCACACACACTGACTCTCACTGGGGTACGGGTCCCACACACACTGACTCTCACTGGGGTACGTGTCCCACACACACTGACTCTCACTGGGGTACGGGTCCCACACACACTGACTCTCACTGGGGTACGGGTCCCACACACACTGACTCTCACTGGGGTACGGGTCCCACACACACTGACTCTCACTGGGGTACGGGTCCCACACACACTGACTCTCACTGGGGTACGGGTCCCACACACACTGAGTCTCACTGGGGTACGGGTCCCACACACACTGACTCTCACTGGGGTACGGGTCCCACACACACTGACTCTCACTGGGGTACGGGTCCCACACACACTGAGTCTCACTGGGGTACGGGTCCCACACACACTGACTCTCACTGGGGTACGGGTCCCACACACACTGACTCTCACTGGGGTATGGGTCCCACACACACTGACTCTCACTGGGGTACGGGTCCCACACACACTGACTCTCACTGGGGTACGGGTTCCGCACACACTGACTCTCACTGGGGTACGGGTCCCACACACACTGACTCTCACTGGGGTACGGGTCCCACACACACTGACTCTCACTGGGGTACGGGTCCCACACACACTGACTCTCACTGGGGTACGGGTCCCACACACACTGACTCTCACTGGGGTACGGGTCCCACACACACTGACTCTCACTGGGGTACGGGTCCCACACACACTGACTCTCACTGGGGTGTGGGTCCCACACACACTGACTCTCACTGGGGTACGGGTCCCACACACACTGACTCTCACTGGGGTACGGGTTCCGCACACACTGACTCTCACTGGGGTACGGGTTCCGCACACACTGACTCTCACTGGGGTACGGGTCCCACACACACTGACTCTCACTGGGGTACGGGTCCCACACACACTGACTCTCACTGGGGTACGGGTCCCACACACACTGACTCTCACTGGGGTACGGGTCCCACACACACTGACTCTCACTGGGGTACGGGTTCCACACACTGACTCTCACTGGGGTACGGGTCCCACACACACTGACTCTCACTGGGGTACGGGTCCCACACACACTGACTCTCACTGGGGTACGGGTCCCACACACACTGACTCTCACTGGGGTACGGGTCCCACACACACTGACTCTCACTGGGGTACGGGTCCCACACACACTGACTCTCACTGGGGTACGGGTCCCACACACACTGACTCTCACTGGGCTATGGGTCCCACGCACACTGACTCTCACTGGGGTACGGGTCCCACGCACACTGACTCTCACTGGGGTACGGGTCCCACACACACTGACTCTCACTGGGGTACGGGTCCCACACACACTGACTCTCACTGGGGTACGGGTCCCACGCACACTGACTCTCACTGGGGTACGGGTCCCACACACACTGACTCTCACTGGGGTACGGGTCCCACACACACTGACTCTCACTGGGATACGGGTCCCACACACACTGACTCTCACTGGGGTACGGGTCCCACACACACTGACTCTCACTGGGGTACGGGTCCCACACACACTGACTCTCACTGGGGTACGGGTCCCACACACACTGACTCTCACTGGGGTACGGGTCCCACACACACTGACTCTCACTGGGGTACGGGGGCTGTGAATGTGTTGGTGTTGGTGCCACTTACTTGCTCTGTAATTGGTTGTTGAATTAACTGCATGCTTTATTCTGTTACCAGGTAAGCAGTGCCAACAGGCCGACCCTTGTGCATCCAATCCCTGTGCCAACGGAGGGCCGTGTGTGGCATTCGAAGCTCACTACATTTGCAAGTGCATGCCCGGATTCCATGGGCCAATCTGTAAGAAGGACATCAATGAGTGCGGAGTTAACCCCTCGCCCTGCCGGAATGGGGGCACCTGCCTCAACCAGGTGGGATCCTATCAGTGCACCTGTCCCCCTGAATTCACCGGACGCATCTGTGAGACTCCCTACGTTCCATGTTCACCCTCACCCTGCAAGAACGGAGGCACGTGTCGGCAGCTGGGGGACGCGCTGTATGACTGTACCTGCCTCCCAGGTAGGTGTCTCACTGCCGGCTAATGAGCAGCTCTTGGAGCACCGATTACAATCGATAATCTAAACCAGTGCTTTATATAGAGAGGGTGGAACTTTCCAGCTGATTATAATAATAATAATCTTTATTAGTGTCACAAGTCGGCTTGCATTAACACTGCAATAAAGTTACTGTGAAAAGCTCCTAGTCGCCACATTCCGGCGCCTGTTCGGGTACACGGAGGGAGAATTCAGAATGTCCAATTCACCTAACAGCACGTCTTTCGGGACTTGTGGGAGGAAACCGGAGCACCCGGAGGAAACCCACGCAGACACGGGGAGGACGTGCAGAACGTGGGGCAGCACGGTAGCATTGTGGATAGAACAATTGCTTCACAGCTCCAGGGTCCCAGGTTCGATTCCCGGCTTGGGTCACTGTCAGTGCGGAGTCTGCACATCCTCCCCGTGTCTGTGTGGGTTTCCTCCGGGTGCTCCGGCTTCCTCCCACAGTCCAAAGATGTGCAGGTTAGGTGGATTGGCCGTGATAAATTGCCCTTAGTGTCCAAAATTGCCCTTAGTGTTGGGTGGGGTTACTGGGTTATGGGGATGGGGTGGAGATGTTGACCTTGGGTAAGGTGCTCTTTCCAAGAGCCGGTGCAGACTCGATGGGCCGAATGGCCTCCTTCTGCACTGTAAAATCTATGATTTCGCACAGACAGTGACCCAAGCCGGGAATTGAACCTGGGACCTTGGGTCTGTGAAGTAACAGTGCTAACCACTGTGCTACCATGCTGCCCATAATCACCCCATCATGACCCAAGCCCCGCAGTCAACACACAACTCAGTTTCCCGACGGCAAGGGATGCAGTGGACAACATTGAGACCAGAAAACCCAGTGCGGACCAGTGGCAAGCTGGCACCGACCAGACGCTGACCCCTGGCAAGCTGGCACCGACCACTGGCAACTGGCATCGACCACTGGCAACTGGCATCGACCACTGGCACAGACCACTGGCGTGCTGGCACTGACCAGGCGCTGACCCCTGGCAAGCTGGCACCGACCACTGGCAACTGGCATCGACCACTGGCAACTGGCATCGACCACTGGCACAGACCACTGGCGTGCTGGCACCGACCAGGCGCTGACCCCTGGCAAGCTGGCACCGACCACTGGCAACTGGCATCGACCACTGGCAACTGGCATCGACCACTGGCACAGACCACTGGCAAGCTGGCACCGACCAGGCACTGACCCCTGGCAAGCTGGCACCGACCACTGGCAACTGGCATCGACCACTGGCACCGACCACTGGCAAGCTGGCACCGACCAGGTGCTGACCCCTGGCAAGCTGCCACCGATCACTGGCAACTGGCACCAACCAATGGCAACTGGCATCAACCACTGGAAACTGGCACCGGCCACTGGCAAGCTGGCACCGACCACTGGCAACTGGCATCGGCCACTGGCAACTGGCACCGACCACTGGCAAGCTGGCACCGACCAGGCGCTGACCACTGGCAAGCTGGCACCGACCACTGGCAACTGGCATCGGCCACTGGCAACTGGCACCGACCACTGGCAAGCTGGCACCGACCAGGCGCTGACCACTGGCAAGCTGGCACCGACCACTGGCAACTGGCATCGGCCACAGGCAACTGGCACCGACCACTGCAAAACTCAGGACATGTTCCTCGGGAAATCCCACCCAGAATAACAGATCCCCGGGAGTGAGTTACAGGCTGGAATCTAATCGAGGGGTTCAGGGTGGTTTATATAGAGAATAACAGACACCCGGGAGTGAGTTACAGACTGGAATCTAATCGAGGGGTTTGGGATGGTTTATATATAGAATAACAGATACCCGGGAGTGAGGTACAGACTGCAATCTAATCGAGGGGTTCGGGGTGATTTATATATAGAATAACAGATACCCAGGAGTGAGTTACAGACTGGAATCTAATCGAAGGGTTCGGGGTGGTTTATATATAGAATAACAGATACCCGGGAGTGAGTTACAGGCTGGAATCTAATCGAGGGGTTTGGGATGGTTTATATATAGAATAACAGATACCCGGGAGTGAGGTACAGACTGGAATCTAATCGAGGGGTTCAGGGTGGTTTATATATAGAATAACACATCCCCGGGAGTGAGTTACAGACTGGAATCTAATCGAGGGGTTCAGGGTGGTTTATATATGGAATAACAGATACCCGGGAGTGAGTTACAGACTGGAATCTAATCGAGGGGTTCAGGGTGGTTTATATATAGAATAACAGATACCCGGGAGTGAGTTACAGACTGGAATCTAATCGAGGGGTTCGGGGGGGTTTATATATAGAATAACAGATACCCGGGAGTGAGTTACAGACTGGAATCTAATCGAGGGGTTCAGGGTGGTTTATATATAGAATAACAGATACCCGGGAGTGAGTTACAGACTGGAATCTAATCGAGGGGTTCGGGGTGGTTTATATATAGAGTAACAGATACCCGGGAGTGAGTTACAGACTGGAATCTAATCGAGGGGTTTGTGGGGGTTTATATATAGAATAACAGATATCCGGGAGTGAGTTACAGACTGGAATCTAATCGAGGGGTTCAGGGTGGTTTATATATAGAATAACAGATACCCGGGAGTGAGTTACAGACTGGAATCTAATCGAGGGGTTCAGGGTGGTTTATATATAGAATAACAGATACCTGGGAGTGAGTTACAGGCTGGAATCTAATCGAGGGGTTCAGGGTGGTTTATATATAGAATAACAGATACCCGGGAGTGAGTTACAGACTGGAATCTAATCGAGGGGTTCGGGGTGGTTTATATATAGAATAACAGATACCCGGGAGTGAGTTACTGACTGGAATCTAATCGAGGGGTTCAGGGTGGTTTATAATACCCGGGAGTGAGTTACAGACTGGAATCTAATCGAGGGGTTCGGGCTGGTTTATATATAGAATAACAGATACCCGGGAGTGAGGTACAGACTGGAATCTGATTGAGGGGTTCGTGGGGTTTATAGAATAACAGATACCCGGGAGTGAGTTACAGACTGGAATCTAATCGAGGGGTTCGGGGAGGTTTATATATAGAATAACAGATACCCGGGAGTGAGTTACAGACTGGAATCTAATCGAGGGGTTCGGGATGGTTTATATATAGAATAACAGATCCCCGGGAATGAGTTACAGACTGGAATCTGATTGAGGGGTTCGTGGGGTTTATAGAATAACAGATACCCGGGAGTGAGTTACAGACTGGAATCTAATCGAGGGGTTCGGGGTGGTTTATATATAGAATAACAGATACCCGGGAGTGAGTTACAGACTGGAATCTGATTGAGGGGTTCGTGGGGTTTATAGAATAACAGATACCCGGGAGTGAGTTACAGACTGGAATCTAATCGAGGGGTTCGGGATGGTTTATATATAGAATAACAGATCCCCGGGAGTGAGTTACAGACTGCAATCTAATCGAGGGGTTCAGGGTGGTTTATATATAGAATAACAGATCCCCGGGAGTGAGTTACAGACTGCAATCTAATCGAGGGGTTCAGGGTGGTTTATATATAGAATAACAGATCCCCGGGAGTGAGTTACAGACTGCAATCTAATCGAGGGGTTCAGGGTGGTTTATATATAGAATAACAGATACCCGGGAGTGAGTTACAGACTGGAATCTAATCGAGGGGTTCAGGGTGGTTTATATATAGAATAACAGATCCCCGGGAGTGAGTTACAGACTGGAATCTAATCGAGGGGTTCAGGGTGGTTTATATATAGAATAACAGATACCCGGGAGTGAGTTACAGACTGGAATCTAATCGAGGGGTTCAGGGTGGTTTATATATAGAATAACAGATCCCCGGGAGTGAGTTACAGACTGGAATCTGATCGAGGGGTTTGTGGGGTTTATAGAATAACAGATACCTGGGACTGGAAGCTAATGGAAGGGTTGTATTGTGGTGATTTTGGGGCTGGAACGGAGATTTGGACAATGACGGGATTCTCCGGGTGCGTTCGCTCTGCCAGCGGGATTGGGGAATCCCACCAGCGTAACCGGCCGAGAGTTCGGGCCAGTGGAATTCTGTCTGTGTGATTGTGTCACTTCCTGAAGCTGGTAATCTCCGAGGATGCATCTGGGCAACAGCCTGCCATCCGCTCTCCAGCTTCGGGGTGGGCACTGTGATGTGGGCGACACGAGAGCTGGGCACCCTCCCTGCACCACTCCCCACATCCCTCTCCACATCTCACCCCCCCTCCCCACCCTCGCCCATCCCTAAAGTTCGCTGCCTCGCTCTTTCTTTAAGATGCTCCTGAAAAGGGACCAGCTTTTGATCACCTGCCTGAATGTCTCACTATGTGCCCAGTGTCAGATCGTTTCTGATAGCATTGCTGTGTGAAGCATCTTGGTCCAGTGTACAGCATTGGAGACGCTATGTAAATATACAAATTGTTAGTCTTGGCTTGCTCTGCCATTATTAAGTTTGAAGGAAATCCGTTTTTCTGAGATAGCAGTTCACTGAAAATGTTTACAGGGGTTGAAGTTCAAAATGAGGACGGAATTACACAGAACCAGGAACAATCTCTGATCCGATTCCGGGAATTATTCAGGTTGATAGACAGCAACTCTTTCCTGTGGTGGGGAGCAAGGGGACAGACCTTCCATATTGAGCCAGGCAGTAGAGGCGGAGTGTCAGCAATCACTTCCTCACATAACGGGCGGCACGGCAGCACAGTGGTTAGCACTGTGGCTTCACGGCTCCAGGGTCCCAGGTTCGATTCCCGGCTTGGGTCACTGTCTGTGCGGAGTCTGCACCTTCTCCCCGTGTCTGCGTGGGTTTCCTCCGGGTGCTCCGGTTTCCTCCCACAAGTCCCGAAAGACGTGCTTGTTAGGTGAATCGGACATTCTGAATTCTCCCTCCGTGTACCTGAACAGGCGCCGGAATGTGGCGACTATGGGCTTTTCACAGTAACTTCATTACAATGTTAATGTAAGCCTGTTTGTGACAATAATAAAGATTATTATTATTGAAGGGCAATCTGAACTCTCTACCCGCAAGAACCGGTTGAGGTTGGTGGGGGCTGGGTGGGAGTTGATTTTGGTGGGGTCAGTATATTAAGGTTCTGTGGTAAACCACTGTTAGTGTATTATATGTATTGTGGTAAACTGTTACTGTACAGTGGTAAACCACTGCCTGATGGCTTCGCCTGTGGCTCCTCCCCTCGGGCTCGGTATAAAGGTGGCTGACCTCCGGCCCTGCCCCAGTTTGGGATCAGTGGCCAGGAGGCTTTCTGTTCAGCTTATTAAAGCCACAGTTTCGTTCACTACTCGTCTCGTGTTAATTGATGGCACATCCGGTTCTAGATCCAAAGTGGCAGAGTACAGGTCTACTGCGATCAAATAGCAGTGCAGGCCTGATGTTCATCTGTAGCAGGCCCGATGGGCTGAATGGCCTCCTCCTGTTGACATGTTCCTAGACAGAGAATGAGATCTGGGGCGTCATTCTCCGACCCCCCGCCGGGTCGGAGAATGGCCGTTGGCCGCCGTGAATCCCGCCCCCGCCCCTGCCGAAGTCTCCGCTCCCGGAGATTGGGCGGGGGCGGGAATCGGGCTGCGCCGGTTGGCGGGACCCCCCCGCTGGATTCTCCGGCCCGGATGGGCCGAAGTCCCGCCCAGGAATTGCCTGTCCCGCCGGCGTAAATCAAACCTGGTATTTACCGGCGGGACCAGGCGGCGTGGGCGGGCTCCGGAGTCCTGGGGGGGGGCGCGGGGCGATCTGACCCCGGGGGGTGCCCCCACGGTGGCCTGGCCCGCGATCGGGGCCCACCGATCCGCGGGCGGGCCTGTGTCGTGGGGGCACTCTTTCCCTTCCACCTCCGCTACGGCCTCCACCATGGCGGAGGCGGAAGAGACTCTCCCCACTGCGCATGCGTGGGAAACTGACAGCGGCCGCTGACGCTCCCGCGCATGCGCCGCATTTCCGTGCCAGCTGGCGGGGCAACAAACGCCATTTCCGCCAGCTGGCGGGGCGGAAATCCCTCCGGCGTCGGCCTAGCCCCTCAATGTTGGGGCTAGGCCGCCAAAGATGCGGAGACTTCCGCACCTTTTTGCCGGCGCGATGCCCGTCTGATTGGCGCCGGCTTTGGCGCCAGTCGGCGGGCATCCCGCCGTTGGGGGAGAATTTCGCCCACGATCTCAGAAGTGGTCATCTGCAGAGGGAGAGCCAGGCTGGGGGTCAGATGGACTCCGATTGATTGAGAGGGAGGGATGGGGAAGGGAGTGCGGTGAGGGGGAGGGGTTGGGGGGGGGGAGGGGGGGGGGGGAGTGCGGTGAGGGGGAGGGGGGGGGGGGGAGTGCGGTGGCCGGGAGGGGGGCGGGAGGGAGCTCAGTTATACCAACCCCACAGCGGAGACGGTGTTTGAACATTGCAATCAAAGGTTAAATATATAAATCGCAGGAAGTCTGGGCTTTGACAATTTGACTTCCTGTTTCTGAACTTTGTGGATTCAGTTTCCTGTTACAGACCCATATTATTGTTCCCTCACAAGCTCTAAATTGTGTTTGTTTTTTAAATCTCTGGGATTTTTAACACCTGAATCTGTCTGTTGTGAAGATGCTCAGAGTGTTTGTAAGATGGGGATGGATCGAGAACCTTTTACATGGCCACTCGGCATGGAGAGGCCTAGCGGAATGAGTGAAGCCTTCTTTGGGAGAGCGAGAGGAACCAGCTGTGTAATTGGCTGTACCCAGCTTCCTTAGCTAGTTCCTGGCTCTGTCCAATTCTAACTTTAAATACACGCACACTCAAATAAAACCGGAAACTTCTGTAAATATGCTGCGAGTGAGTTGGTCTGCAGGAGAGAAAGGTCAAGTTAAATCGAGACGTATTTATGCAACGTGGATCTGCATATTCCCAAGCCTTTTTATTAATTCATTAGTTCATTTTAATGGGATGTGAGCGTTGCTGTCAAGGCCACAGCTGTTAATAATAATAATCTTTATTATTGTCACAATCGGCTTACATTAACGCTGCAATGAGGTTACTGTGAAAAACCCCTAGTCGCCACATTCCGGCGCCTGTTCGGGTACACAGAGGGAGAATTCTGAATGTCCAATTCACCTAACAGAACGTCTTTTGGGACTTGTGGGAGGAAACCGGAGCATCCGGAGGAAACTCACGCAGACACGGGGAGAACGTGCAGACTCCGCACAGACAGCGACCCAGCGGGGAATCGAACCTGAAACCCTGGCGCTGTGAAGCAACAGTGCTAATCGCTGTGCTACTGTGCTGCCCATAAGATTGAATAGTTTGCCACCTGTGGTCAAGATTAATGGTGGTGCGACTGGAGTCACGAATAGACCCAGGCTGTGGAAGGCCGGCAGGATGTCCTCTCTATCGGACGTTAGTTGGGACCCAGTTGGGACTTTCTCACAGTTTTTACCCGTAGTTCAGTGTGCAACACTCCCACCTCCGAGCCAGGAAGTTGTGAAATCCGATCCCCGCATCCAGGTACACACGCACAGGTACACACGCACAGGTACACACGCACAGGTACACACGTACAAACACTGGCTCACCCAGTGCAGAACTAGGGGAGGGCGCTGCACCCCAGACGTGCCACCTTTCGAATTCCAGTTTAGGCCAATCAAGGCCTGTCTTGGAAGGGTGTTCACTATTTAATGAAGAGTGGGGGAGTTGTCTCACACCCTGGGGCCAATATCACTGAAAAATAGCCTTTCTGGTCATTACCACATTGCTGTTATGCGGTCAGGTTGTCTGCATGGGGGCTGCACCTCCCCTACATTAGAAAAATGATGGCAATTCAATGTTAACTCAGTGGCTTTAAAACACTTTGAGATATCCTGAGGTTGTGAAAGGTGCTACAGAAATGCAAATGTTTTCTTTCATTTTCTTCCTGATAGCCAAGGTAAACCAATCACAGCCCTGAACCCTGAGCACAGTGGCGCGTGCCTGAGTCGGAAGGTTGGTTTTGTGAGAGGGGAATCATGTTACACCAAATCTATTGGAGTTTTTAAAAAGAGTGACATGTGCTGTGGATAAAGGGGAACCGGTGGATGTGCTGTCATTAGATTTCCAGAAGGCATTTGATAAGGTGCCAAGCCATAAAGTTGTTGTGGAAAATAAAAGCTCATGGTTTGGGGGTAATATATTGGCATGCATAGAAGATTGGCTGGCTAACAGGGAACAGGGAGTAGCCATAAATGGACCCGCTGCCACAGGGAGTGGGGAGAATGTGGGACTCGCTCCCACAGGGGGCGAGATTCTCCGACACCCCGCCGGGTCGGAGAATTGCCGGGGGCTGGCGTGAATCCCGCCCCCGCCGGTTGCCGAATTTTCCGGCACCGGAGATTCGGCGGGGACGGGAATCGCGGCGCGCCGGTTGGAGGGCCCCCCCGCCCCCCCCCCCACCCCCCCCCCCCCCCCCCCCCCCCCCCCCGCGCGATTCTCCGGCCCGGATGGGCCGAAGTCCCGCTGCTACAATGCCTGTCCCGCCGGCGTGGATTAAACCACCTCTCTTACCGGTGGGACAAGGCGGCGTGGGCGGGCTCCAGGGTCCTGGGGGGGGCGCGGGGCAGTCTGGCCTGGCCCGCGATCGGGGCCCACCGATCCGCGGGCGGGCCTGTGCCGTGGGGGCACTCTTTTCCTTCCGCCTTCGCCACGGTCTCCACAATGGCGAATGCGGAAGAGACTTTAGATTTCCAGAAGGCATTTGATAAGGTGCCAAACCAAAGGTTATTGTGGAAAATAAAAGCTCATGGGTTGGGGGTAATATATTAGCATGGATAGAAGATTGGCTGGCTAACAGGGAACGGAGATTAGCCATAAATGGACCCGCTCCCACAGGGAGTGGGGAGAATGTGGGACTTGCTCCCACAGGGAGTGGGGAGAATGTGGGGCTCGCTCCCACAGGGAGTGGGGAGAGTATGAAACTCACTCCCACTGGGAGTGGGGAGAGTGTGGGATTCGCTCCCACAGGGAGTGGGGAGAGTGTGGGACTCGCTCCCACAGGGAGTGGGGAGAATGTGGGCCTCGCTCCCACAGGGAGTGGGGAGAATGTGGGACTCGCTCCGACAGGGAGTGGGGAGAATGTGGGACTCGCTCCCACAGGGAGTGGGGGGAATGTGGGACTCGCTCCGACAGGGAGTGGGGAGAATGTGGAATTCACTCCCACAGGGAGTGGGGAGAATGTGGGACTCGCTCCCACAGGGAGTGGGGAGAGTGTGGGACTGATTCCCACAGGGAGTGGGGAGAATGTGGGACTCGCTCCCACAGGGAGTGGGGAGAATGTGGGACTCGCTCCCACAGGGAGTGGGGAGAATGTGGGACTCGCTCCCACAGGGAGTGGGGAGAATGTGGGACTGATTCCCACAGGGAGTGGTTCAGGTAAATCTTGTCGGTACATTTAAGGGGAAATTTGACAAACATGTGAAGGAGCGAGGAATAGAGGGTTAGGGTGGGTGGTATTTTACAAACACTCTGTGCCGGGTTAATTAATCAGTATGGTCTGTTGCTGTGGAGTGATTTCAGTTGAATCCATTGAGGAGTTTGGGTTTGTTGTCTGGTGTTTTGCCGAGTGACACGTTTCTGTTTATTACAGGTTTTTCTGGGCAACACTGTGAAGTGAATGTCGATGATTGTGTTGACCATCGTTGTCGGAACGGAGGGTTGTGTGTGGATGGTGTGAATACCTACAACTGCCAGTGTCCCCCAGAATGGACAGGTAAACATTCTGACCAATGAGCCACCAGGGCTGTCACGCTGGTTATTGCCCCCCCCCCCCCCTCTAACCCTCTCCACTTTGCTAACTCCCTCTGTCTCCTCATTTAAGATGTTTCCAAACCAACTTCCTTGACCAGGCTTTTGGCCACCAGTCAAATATCTACTGATGTGATTCCATTGTGTTTGACATCTGTTCCTGTGAAATGCCTTGGGGTGTTTGACCAGTTTAAAGGTGCTATATAAATACACTTGTTGGTGAAACATCCCCACCAACCCCTGAAACCACCCCACCCACCCAGTGAACAGGGGGTCTGAGGGTTGGAGTCTTTTCGATGTTCTCAGATTCCGGTACTTCCCCCCTTGGAAAGGGCCCTTGGGGCGAGTCCAGGTACTGCAGTGAGATAGTGGCCCATGGAAGCCAGCACAGTTCTCACTGGGTGAGACTGGCAATGATCAGGAGCCCGACCGAATCCTGAGCCACAAGCCTTTGCTCCGCATCTAGCCCAGGGAACGTCACAGGAGTTTGTGGACCATCCCCCGTCCCAGAAGACAAAACAAGCAAAATGGGCCAACAGGACAACTGGTCCAGACAGTTTTTTTTCCCTTTTGGACAGCCTCCCGCTGTTCGGCTGGCGAAGGCACTCACTCAGTTGTGAACAAGTGGACAGAGTTTAATGGCAGGTTGATGGTTCTTTGAAAGGTTTGTTCTACCTCTGCCCACAGGTCAGTTCTGTACTGAGGACGTTGATGAGTGTCAGCTCCAACCCAATGCCTGTCAGAATGGAGGGACCTGCCACAACACTAACGGCGGCTATAACTGTGTCTGTGTCAATGGATGGACTGGCGATGATTGCAGTGAGAACATTGATGACTGCGCCATTGCGGCTTGCTACAGTGGGGCCACATGCCACGACCGTGTTGCCTCCTTCTACTGCGAGTGCCCTCACGGCAGGACCGGTACGTATGGGGCATGGAACCCATGAGGTCACCGCCTCTGACCTTTCAACGCCTCTGACCCCTCACCAACTTTCACCTCTCACTGCCTCTAACCTTACACCGTCTCTGACCTCTCAGCACCTCTGACCTCTCAGCACCTCTGGCCTTTCACCGCCTCTGACCCCTCACCGCCTCTGACCTCTCAGTGCCTCTGACCTTTCACCACCTCTGACCTCTCAGTGCCTCTGACCTTACACCACCTCTGACCTCTCACCACATTTAATCTCTCACTGCCTCTGACCTCTCAGCACCTCTGACC
Organism: Scyliorhinus torazame; assembly: GCF_047496885.1. NCBI lineage: Eukaryota > Metazoa > Chordata > Chondrichthyes > Carcharhiniformes > Scyliorhinidae > Scyliorhinus > Scyliorhinus torazame. Next base: position 108,238,968 of record NC_092728.1, on the reverse strand, counting down.
TTTCACCGCCACTGACCTCTTACTGACTTTAACCTTTCACCGCCTCTGACCCCTCACCCTTTCCTGACCTCTCACCACCTCTGACCTCTCACCACCTCTGAACTTTCACCACCTCGGACTTCTCACTGTCTTTAACCTTTCACCGCCTCTGACCTCTCACCCTTTCCTGACCTTACTCCACCTCTGACCGTACACTGCCATTTGACCTTTTACCATCTCTGACTTTTTGTCATCGCTGACCTTGCACAACCATTGACCTTTCACACTGTCGGTAAGTGTTGCGGAATTGTATTCTGATCGAAAACGCGGAATAATTCCGTACGTTCTTGGGAATGATGGCCGGATTCTCAGGCCGTTGGGATTCTCCGTTTCCCCCAGCAGCCCACTCCCGCCCGCAGGATTCCTGATGGCGTGGGGGGGGGGGCATCAATGGGAAATCCCGTTGACAAGCGGTGGGAGTAGAGAATCTCACCGCCAGCGAACTGCGTGACTGCGAGAGACACGTACCTGGGGGACTGGGGAATCGCTCCCGCTGAGTCTGAATGGGGTAAAGGGTCAGAGGAATGCGGGACTGGAGATACACAAATCACTAAAGGCTGCCACACAGGTTTCTTTTTTCTTTTTAACTTTAGAGTGTCCAATTCATTTTTTCCAATTATGGGACAATTGCGTGTTCAATCCACCTAGCCTGCGCATCTTTGGGTTGTGGGGGCAAAACCCACACAGACATGGGGAGAATGTGCAAACTCCACACAGACAGTGACCCGGGGCCAGGATCGAACCTGGGACTTTGGCGCCGTGAGGCAGCAGTGCTAACCACTGTGCCACTGCCACACAGGTCATAAAGTCATAAAAACAAACAAACACTGGGATTGATTTCCACAGGGCTCCGTATTATACAAACGATATAGAGACAGCGGACAAGATCCAACATTGATTGACACGGACATTTCCCAGAACTGAGGGGCCACAACTGTCAACAAAGACTGCAGTCTGGGATTCATTTCTCTGAGATAGAGAAGGTTGAAGGGCGACCTGATTGAGTAAGATTTGGAGACGGTCAGGATGTTTCAGCTCATGGAGGAGGGCAGGTTGAGGAGAAAGAGAGTGTTTCCATGATGTAACATTTGATGGAATGCCGATGTTGCAGACGAGGTTACAATGGGCGGCTGTTGGAAATGGCTGTTCGAGGAGAGGGTGATGGGATTCGGGCACTGATCCATGTGGGAAGATGTTTATCTAGCGCAGACTGGGAGGGCTGAAGGGCCCCGACGTACCTGGTGTTTTTCTCTCTGTTGATGCTCTCCTTTGCTCCGCAGGCCTACTCTGCCACCTTGACGACGCGTGTATCAGTAATCCCTGCCACGAGGAGGCGAACTGCAGCACTAACCCTGTCAACGGCAAAGCCATCTGCACCTGTCCAATCGGATTCTCGGGGGCTGCCTGCAAACAGGATGACGATGAATGCTCTCTGGGTAGGACGGCAACCTTTAACTCCGCCTTTTATATCCCTCTCTTTATCACCTCCCGCGGGGAGATACTGGGCGGGATTCTCCCGTACCCCGCCGCTTGGGAGAGTCGACGTTCGCGGGTGGGGGAAGGGTGCCGCCATGCTCGGGGGGGGTGGGGGGAGGGTGCCGCCATGCTCGGGTGGCGGGGGGAGAGGGTGCCGCCATGCTCGGGTGTGGGGGGGGGGGGGTGAGGATGCCGCCATGCTCGGGTGGGGGGGGGGGAGGATGCCGCCATGCTCGGGTGGGGGGGGGTGGGGGAAGAGTGCAGTCATGTTCTGGGGAGTGGGGGGGGAGGGTTTTCCGCGGGAGCGACTGCCAATCAGCCTGCCATGGCAGGATGGTGGCGAAGACACGCTTGCAAATTGAGGTCATGCTGATGGGCAAAGGCCACATTCCCGCGAGGCCACACCCCTTGACCTTGGGTGCGCCTCCCCCCCCCCACACACACCCAGGAGCCACAACACCCAGCCCCCCCTGTGAGGGCACGGCCAGCCCACAGTAGCGCAGTGAGGAGGGACGGGGTAAACTGGGCGGTGAATGGAGACTGTGGGCAGGGGTCAGGGTGCCTGCAAGTCTGTAGCGAGACCAGACAACCGGGGCACACGTGTATCCCATGGTACCTGGCTGTCGAGGTGTCAAAGCGCCATCGTCAAACATGTTGTAGCTCCCCCCCCCCTCCTTCCTGCAGATCACCATGTTTGGGCAGCAGCAATGTTTGCCGCCGTGGCGGGAGACGCCCTCTGCAGGTGGCCGTCTGGCAGCGTCGACGCAGGCGGCTCGGAGCAGCTGCAGCAGAGGGACTGGCTGCAGAGGGCCTCGTGCCACCCGCTCAGGCTGCAGGCCCGCCCGCCCGACAGGTGCAGGAGGAGGCGGAGGGGGACAATGACCACCACATCCTCAGGGATGCACAGGACGAGGATACCGATCTTGATGGGGCGCAGGGGGAGGAGGGGGAGCAGGTGGTGGTGCCACGCCGCCGGAGGCGCCCCATGAGGTCTCGAGTGTGCCGACACCGCATGTCCTTCGAGGACCTGCCGGTCAGGGCTTGCAGGAGGAGACTCTGAATGAGTAGGGAGACCGTCGCACATATCTGCCACCTCGTGGCACACCTGGCACCCCGTGGAAGGGGGGGAAGACATGCTATCCCCGTGACCGTCATGGTGACGGTAGCCCTCAACCTCTACGCGACGTGGTCGTTCCAGGCGCCGAGCGGGGACCTGTCCGGTATCTCACGGGCATCGGTGCACCGGTGCATCCGAGCAGTCACCAACACCCTGTATTCCATCACCGACCGGTACATCCAGTTTCCAGAGGACCGCGCACACCAGGATGCCCGGGCAGCGGGATTCGCCTCCGTGGCCAGGGTACCGATGGTCCAGGGGGTGATTGACGGGGAGCACGTCGCCTCCACCATCGGAGAACAGGGACGTGTTCATGAACAGAAAGGGGACCTACTCCATGAACATTCAGGTGGTCTGCGACCACCGCATGCAGATCATGTACGTGTGTGCCCGGTACCCCGGCAGTGTGCATGATGCCTTTATACTGGCGCAATCGTTCATCCCCGCCATGTTTGAGGGACACCACCCCCTGCTGAGGGGCTGGTTGCTGGGCGACAGGGATTACCCGTTGCGGCCGTGGCTGATGACGACTATACGGAGGCCACAGACCAACGCGGAGACCCACTACAATGAGGCCCTTGCAGCAACCGGGGGTGTTGTCGAGAGGTGCTTTGGCCTCTTGAAGATGCGCTTCAGGTGCCTGGACCGCTCTGGAGGGGCCCTCCAGTACCATTCCGAGAGGGTCGGCCGCATAGCTGTGGTCGGCTGCGTCCTGCACAGCACAGCCCAGCAGAGGGCGATGTCCTGGAGGACGAGGCACAGGGGGAGCCCGATGAGGGCGACGCATCTGTACATGAGGAGGAGGAGGAGGATGGGGAGGGGGCGGCCAGGCACAGACACGACATGGGGGCTGGGTATGGCCGGGAGGCTGCACGACCCCACCGGCTTGGCGAGCGAGCACGCGGGGCGTTGATCGCCGCACGTTTCACGAACTAGGGGGAGGGCATCGCTGAGCGAGGCACTTGCACCAACGTTCCGCCCAAACGGACCACCCAGCACCCTCCCCACCTCCCGCACCATCCGACAACCCGAGCTCCCACACCACCACTTTCACAGCACCTGCGGCACAGCGGGGTGGTCTCGCACAGTTGCTTGCGTCAGCGGGTGTGATCAGTGCCGTGTTGAATGATGACAACCCGCTCTGCGATGAGCTGTGAGCTCCGGATCGTTAGACAATGTCTGACTCATCGCCACAGCTACACCCTCCACCTGGGTGGTCCCTGTATGCGGCACGGACACTCCATCACGTGCCCATGTGGGGTAGCTGCCGTCGGTGTTCCGAGGACGACGGGGGGGGGGACGACACACACCTGGCCTCACCGTTGGACCGAACTTCGGCCCCAGTGCCAATCGGTCCCCTTCACAACCCCTCGGGCACCGGACATAGCACAGAGGCATCTAGGTTTGGTGTAACAGTGACTTTAATCGTGACATTCACATACAAGTGCCCTAGCCCCTATAACGAAGCTGTGCCCTGCACCCGTGCCAACTTACCACGTGTCTAACTTCTTTGCCTTACGGGCCCTACCACTACGACTTGGTGTTTCCCCAGGCGGTACAGCAGGAGTGGGGACTGCTGAGACTCCTGCCCTGCGACGCTGGTCCCCGTCGGCACGCGCTTCCTGGGCAGCCCGGCTTGGATGGGCCAGGCTGCTCGGCGGGCGTGCTGGATGGCGTGGTGCCACCCTGCTCTGCCCGCTGTCCACCAGATGCACCAGGGACGGAACGGGCGGAGTCCGAGTGTTCCGGGACCTCCCTTGCTGGAGTTAATGGGACGCGCCTCAGAACCTCCTCCTCCCTCGGGGAGCCCAGTGGCCCCCGGGCCTCACTATGGGACGGTGGTGCGAGCGGAGACTGGCGCCGTGGCACCACCAACACCTGGAGTTGCCAGTCCTGGAGGCCCGCTGTGGAATCGACCAGGCTGGAACGTTCCCAGCGATGGAGCTCAGAGAGTGCGCCGTCCCTGTCAGGGACTGTGCAACCTCCCGCTGGGCTTGTGCGACACCATCCAGCACGTGCGCAAGGCCGCCGATGCTCTCAGCGATGGCCTGCGGAGACTGGGCCATGGCCTGCGGAGACTGGGCCATGGCCTGCAGAGACTGGGCCATGGCCTGCAGAGACTGGGCCATGGCCTGCAGAGACTGGGCCTTGGCCTGCTGGGACTGGGCCTTGGTCTGCTGGGACTGGGCCATGGCCTGCTGAGACTGGGCCATGGCCTGCTGAGACTGGGCCTTGGCCTGCTGAGACTGGGCCTTGGCCTGCTGAGACTGGACCTTGGCCTGCTGAGACTGGACCTTGGCCTGCTGAGACTGGGCCATGGCCTGCTGAGACTGGGCCATGGCCTGCTGAGACTGGGCCTTGGCCTGCTGAGACTGGGCCTTGGCCTGCTGAGACTGGACATTGGCCTGCTGAGACTGGGCCATGGCCTGCTGAGACTGGGCCTTGGCCTGCTGAGACTGGACCTTGGCCTGCTGAGATTGGGCCATGGCCTGCTGAGACTGGGCCATGGCCTGCTGAGACTGGGCCTTGGCCTGCTGAGACTGGACCTTGGCCTGCTGAGACTGGACCTTGGCCTGCTGAGACTGGGCCATGGCCTGCTGAGACTGGGCCTTGGCCTGCTGAGACTGGGCCTTGGCCTGCTGAGACTGGGCCTTGGCCTGCTGAGACTGGACCTTGGCCTGCTGAGACTGGACCTTGGCCTGCTGCGACTGGGCCAGACCCCGGAGCGTGGTGGCAATGTCCAGCTGGCTCTGGCACATGGCTGCCTGTGAGAGGGCAGCCCTGTCCTGGGCCACGGATGACGCGTGCACATGAAGCAACACGCCTTGCAGTGCCTGGCCCATGGCCGAAACCGTTGCTCCCATTGCCTCCACCGCGGACGCCACCCGTGCGGTGTCAGCCTGGGTGGCAGCCATGACCAGCACCACTCCCTGCTCCTGGACGCGGATGGACTCCTCCACCTGCGACCGCAGATGCTGGAAGACGGGCGTCATCCCGTGGTCCACTCCCTGGGTTTCCAAACGCATCGGGTCTGTGTCTGGTAAGTCCAGGGACCCGGGAACCGTCTGGGCGGCAGCTGGGTGCTAGGGCTGGTCTACCCGCCGACCGTCCAGCCTCCCGGCTGCTCCTACCTCCACCTGCTGTACCGGGTCGGCTGTGTGGTGCGCACCAGTCAGTGTCCCAGAAGCCCCTTCACTAATGTGCCCAACGAGGGGTGAGGGTATCTGCGATGGTGGAGGGTGTGGGTGACAGCAGTGACGCAAAGTCCATGGGCGGGATTCTCCAACCCCCCGGCGGGTCGGAGAATCGCCGAAGGGGGGTGGGGGGTGGGGGTGGGGGTGGGGGGTGGGGGGGGGGGGGTGGGGGTGGGGGGTGGGAGGGGGGTGGGGGGTTTGGGGGTGGGGGGGGGTGGGTTGGGGGGGGTGGGGGGGGGTGGGTTGGGGGTGGGGGTGGGGGAGGGCATGAATCCCTCCCCTGCCGGCCGCCGAACTCTACGGCACCAGAGAGTTACGGGAGAATCCCGCCCCATGTCCTCATCGGACCCCAGGTCTGGGGTCTCCCGGGTCGAGCCTTGGACCAATGGGCGTTGACCCTGGCCCATGTGAGGTGCCGCGTCCGGTCTGTCCATCAGCTGTCTGTCCGTCACTGCCCAGAGTCCCCGTCCTCTGTCCGTCACTGCCCAGAGTCCCCGCCCTCTGTCCGTCACTGTCCAGAGTCCCCGTCCTCTGTCCGTCACTGCCCAGAGTCCCCGTCCTCTGTCCGTCACTGTCCAGAGTCCCCGTCCTCTGTCCGTCACTGCCCAGAGTCCCCGTCCTCTGTCCGTCACTGTCCAGAGTCCCCGTCCTCTGTACGTCACTGTCCAGAGTCCCCGTCCTCTGTCCGTCACTGCCCAGAGTCCCTGTCCTCTGTCCGTCACTGTCCAGAGACCCCGTCCTCTGTCCGTCACTGCCCAGAGTCCATGTCCTCTGTCCGTCACTGCCCAGAGTCCCCGTCCTCTGTCCGTCACTGTCCAGAGTCCCTGTCCTCTGTCCGTCACTGTCCAGAGTCCCCGTCCTCTGTCCGTCACTGTCCAGAGTCCCCGTCCTCTGTCCGTCACTGCCCAGAGTCCCCGTCCTCTGTCCGTCACTGCCCAGAGTCCCCGTCCTCTGTCCGTCACTGCCCAGAGTCCCCGTCCTCTGTCCGTCACTGCCCAGAGTCCCCGTCCTCTGTCCGTCACTGCCCAGAGTCCCCGTCCTCTGTCCGTCACTGCCCAGAGTCCCCGTCCTCTGTCCGTCACTGCCCAGAGTCCCCGTCCTCTGTCCGTCACTGCCCAGAGTCCCCGTCCTCTGTCCGTCACTGTCCAGAGTCCCCGTCCTCTGTCCGTCACTGTCCAGGGTCCCCGTCCTCTGTCCGTCACTGTCCAGAGTCCCCGTCCTCTGTCTGTCACTGTCCAGAGTCCCCGTCCAGAGTCCCCGTCCTCTGTCCGTCACTGTCCAGAGTCCCCGTCCTCTGTCCGTCACTGTCCAGAGTCCCCGTCCTCTGTCTGTCACTGTCCAGAGTCCCCGTCCAGAGTCCCCGTCCAGAGTCCCCGTCCTCTGTCCGTCACTGCCCAGAGTCCCCGTCCTCTGTCCGTCACTGTCCAGAGTCCCCGTCCTCTGTCCGTCACTGTCCAGAGTCCCCGTCCTCTGTCCGTCACTGCCCAGAGTCCCCGTCCTCTGTCCGTCACTGCCCAGAGTCCCCGTCCTCTGTCCGTCACTGTCCAGAGTCCCCGTCCTCTGTCCGTCACTGCCCAGAGTCCCCGTCCTCTGTCCGTCACTATCCAGAGTCCCCGTCCTCTGTCCGTCACTGTCCAGAGTCCCCGTCCTCTGTCCGTCACTGCCCAGAGTCCCCGTCCTCTGTCCGTCACTGCCCAGAGTCCCCGTCCTCTGTCCGTCACTGCCCAGAGTCCCCGTCCTCTGTCCGTCACTGCCCAGAGGCCCCGTCCTCTGTCCGTCACTGTCCAGAGTCCCCGTCCAGAGTCCCCGTCCTCTGTCCATCACTGCCCAGAGTCCCCGTCCTCTGTCTGTCACTGTCCAGAGTCCCCGTCCTCTGTCCGTCACTGTCCAGAGTCCCCGTCCTCTGTCCGTCACTGTCCATAGTCCCCGTCCTCTGTCCGTCACTGCCCAGAGTCCCCGTCCTCTGTCCGTCACTGCCCAGAGTCCCCGTCCTCTGTCCGTCACTGCCCAGAGTCCCCGTCCTCTGTCCGTCACTGCCCAGAGTCCCCGTCCTCTGTCCGTCACTGTCCATAGTCCCCGTCCTCTGTCCGTCACTGCCCAGAGTCCCCGTCCTCTGTCCGTCACTGCCCAGAGTCCCCGTCCTCTGTCCGTCACTGCCCAGAGTCCCCGTCCTCTGTCCGTCACTGCCCAGAGTCCCCGTCCTCTGTCCGTCACTGTCCAGAGTCCCCGTCCTCTGTCCGTCACTGTCCAGAGTCCCCGTCCTCTGTCCGTCACTGTCCAGAGTCCCCGTCCTCTGTCCGTCACTGTCCAGAGTCCCCGTCCTCTGTCCGTCACTGTCCAGAGTCCCCGTCCTCTGTCCGTCACTGCCCAGAGTCCCCGTCCTCTGTCCGTCACTGTCCAGAGTCCCCGTCCTCTGTACGTCACTGCCCAGAGTCCCCGTCCTCTGTCCGTCACTGTCCAGAGTCCCCGTCCTCTGTCCGTCACTGTCCAGAGTCCCCGTCCTCTGTCCGTCACTGTCCAGAGTCCCCGTCCTCTGTCCGTCACTGTCCAGAGTCCCCGTCCTCTGTCCGTCACTGTCCAGAGTCCCCGTCCTCTGTCCGTCACTGCCCAGAATCCCCGTCCTCTGTCCGTCACTGCCCAGAGTCCCCGTCCTCTGTCCGTCACTGCCCAGAGTCCATGTCCTCTGTCCGTCACTGCCCAGAGTCCCCGTCCTCTGTCCGTCACTGTCCAGAGTCACTGTCCAGAGTCCCCGTCCTCTGTCCATCACTGCCCAGAGACCCGTCCTCTGTCCGTCACTGTCCAGAATCCCCGTCCTCTGTCCGTCACTGTCCAGAGTCCCCGTCCTCTGTCCGTCACTGTCCAGAGTCCCCGTCCTCTGTCCGTCACTGCCCAGAGTCCCCGTCCTCTGTCCGTCACTGCCCAGAGTCCCCGTCCTCTGTCCGTCACTGCCCAGAGTCCCCGTCCTCTGTCCGTCACTGCCCAGAGTCCCCGTCCTCTGTCCGTCACTGTCCAGAGTCCCCGTCCTCTGTCCGTCACTGTCCAGAGTCCCCGTCCTCTGTCCGTCACTGTCCAGAGTCCCCGTCCTCTGTCCGTCACTGTCCAGAGTCCCCGTCCTCTGTCCGTCACTGTCCAGAGTCCCCGTCCTCTGTCCGTCACTGTCCAGAGTCCCCGTCCTCTGTCCGTCACTGTCCAGAGTCCCCGTCCTCTGTACGTCACTGCCCAGAGTCCCCGTCCTCTGTCCGTCACTGTCCAGAGTCCCCGTCCTCTGTCCGTCGCTGTCCAGAGTCCCCGTCCTCTGTCCGTCACTGTCCAGAGTCCCCGTCCTCTGTCCGTCACTGTCCAGAGTCCCCGTCCTCTGTCCGTCACTGTCCAGAGTCCCCGTCCTCTGTCCGTCACTGTCCAGAGTCCCCGTCCTCTGTCCGTCACTGTCCAGAGTCCCCGTCCTCTGTACGTCACTGCCCAGAGTCCCCGTCCTCTGTCCGTCACTGTCCAGAGTCCCCGTCCTCTGTCCGTCGCTGTCCAGAGTCCCCGTCCTCTGTCCGTCACTGTCCAGAGTCCCCGTCCTCTGTCCGTCACTGCCCAGAGTCCCCGTCCTCTGTCCGTCACTGTCCAGAGTCCCCGTCCTCTGTCCGTCACTGTCCAGAGTCCCCGTCCTCTGTCCATCAGTGTCCTGACTGTCTGTCCTGTGTTCGTCAGTGTCGTTTCTGTCGGCCTCTGTGCGTCCGTCTCCTGTGCCCCGGCCTCGGAAGAGTCCGTCCTCTTGCCCGTCTTCCTTCCCCTCCCTGGCGTACGTCCCTGTGGGCAGATGAACTTGGACCTGGACGGCGGGGGCTTCTCCGAGACGTTCCGGGACGATCGGCTGCTGGCCCTGGGATACACAATAAAGCATTTATCGTTAGACAGGCGGAGTCGGGTGTGACGGGGTGGAGGGGGCAGTGTGAGGGGGTGGAGAATGAGGGGGGTGCAGGGGGTGGTGCGAGGGGGTGGAGGGGCAGTTTGAGGGGGGGCAGTGTGAGGGGGGTTACGGGGTGGAGGGGGCAGTTTGAGGGGGGTTACGGGTTGGAGGGGGCAGTGTGAGGGGGTGGAGGGGGCAGTGTGAGGGGGGGCAGTGTGAGGGGGGCAGTGTGAGGGGGCAGTTTGAGGGGGGGCAGTGTGAGGGGGCAGTTTGAGGGGGGGTTAGGGGGAGGAGGGGGCACTTTGAGGGGGGTTACGGGGTGGAGGGGGCTGTGTGAGGGGGGGTTACAGGGTGGAGGGGGCAGTTTGAGGGGGGTTACGGGTTGGAGGGGGCAGTGTGAGGGGGGGCAGTGTGAGGGGGGGGTGCTGAGGGGGGGCAGTGTGAGGGGGGGGGGGGGTGCTGAGGGGGGGCAGCCAGGCAGGGGAGTCTCACTTGGTGCTGTGCCTCCGATCTGGCATGGCGCTACCTCCCGGGTGGCGGCTCCCCCGGCGAGGTCCAGAGCCTTCTGCTCGTGGACGGTGAGGGGGGTCAGCACAGGTGATCCCACTGCGGTTCTTGCACACTCACGATGGTTGTGGTCTTATCCTGCGTGTGTGTGTGGGGGGGGGGGGGGCGGTCTGCAGCAAGACGCGCAGATGTTGGTAACATTATGACTGGGGGGGGCACTGGGCACCAGGCCATGGCGGCTCGCAAGGGGGGTGTGAGGTGCCCATGTGGGTCGGGGCAGCGTGGTGCCCCCCCCCTGCGTGGGCGGGGGGGGGGGGGGCTGCGTGACACATGGTGGGCGGGGAGGGGGGGGGCGGGTGGCCCGGGGGAACCCTCAGGTCATTGCCCCGGTACCTGGGAGCGGCCAGCTCTCCCTGTCGGATCGCGCACATTAAACGGCGCGGCGTCATCCGGGCGTCGTGGGAGCATGCCGCTCCTCTGGTGCCACGCCCACCGCGTTTCTCGCGGCCCAGCTGCTGGCCCCTTTCCGGGGCCTGAATCGATGCTTCCGGCGGCCCGTTCGCAACGGCCTGGACGCTCTGACTCGCCATCGGAGAATCCCGCCCCAGCTACATCTTCCTCTTACCTCAGGGACACATAATCAAGGTTGATACTCCCAGTGCACTATTGAGGGAGTGCCGCACTGTCAGAGAGTCAGTATTGAGGGAGTGCCGCACTGTCAGAGGGTCAGTATTGAGGGAGTGCCGCACTGTCAGAGGGTCAGTACTGAGGGAGTGCTGCACTGTCAGAGGGTCAGTACTGAGGGAGTGCCGCACTGTCAGAGAGTCAGTACTGAGGGAGTGCCGCACTGTCAGAGGGTCAGTACTGAGGGGGTGCCACACTGTCAGAGAGTCAGTACTGAGGGAGTGCTGCACTGTCAGAGGGTCAGTACTGAGGGAGTGCCGCACTGTCAGAGTGTCAGTACTGAGGGAGTGCTGCACTGTCAGAGGGTCAGTACTGAGGGAGTGCCGCACTGTCAGAGGGTCAGTACTGAGGGAGCGCCGTACTGTCAGAGGGTCAGTACTGAGGGAGTGCCGCACTGTCAGAGGGTCAGTACTGAGGGAGTGCTGCACTGTCAGAGGGTCAGTACTGAGGGAGTGCCGCACTGTCAGAGAGTCAGTACTGAGGGAGTGCCGCACTGTCAGAGGGTCAGTACTGAGGGAGTGCCACACTGTCAGAGAGTCAGTACTGAGGGAGTGCTGCACTGTCAGAGGGTCAGTACTGAGGGAGTGCCGCACTGTCAGAGTGTCAGTACTGAGGGAGTGCTGCACTGTCAGAGGGTCAGTACTGAGGGAGTGCCGCACTGTCAGAGGGTCAGTACTGAGGGAGCGCCGTACTGTCAGAGGGTCAGTACTGAGGGAGTGCCGCACTGTCAGAGGGTCAGTACTGAGGGAGTGCCACACTGTCAGAGAGTCAGTACTGAGGGAGTGCCGCACTGTCAGAGAGTCAGTACTGAGGGAGTGCCGTACTGTCAGAGGGTCAGTACTGAGGGAGTGCCGCACTGTCAGAGGGTCAGTACTGAGGGAGTGCCGCACTGTCAGAGAGTCAGTACTGAGGGAGTGCCGCACTGTCAGATAGTCAGTACTGAGGGAGTGCCGCACTGTCAGAGAGTCAGTACTGAGGGAGTGCCGCACTGTCAGAGAGTCAGTACTGAGGGAGTGCCGCACTGTCAGAGGGTCAGTACTGAGGGAGTGCCGCACTGTCAGAGGGTCAGTACTGAGGGAGCGCCGCACTGTCAGAGGGTCAGTATTGAGCGAGTGCTGCACTGTCAGAGGGTCAGTACTGAGGGAGTGCCGCACTGTCAGAGGGTCAGTACTGAGGGAGTGCTGCACTGTCAGAGGGTCAGTACTGAGGGAGTGCCGCACTGTCAGAGGGTCAGTACTGAGGGAGTGCCGCACTGTCAGAGGGTCAGTACTGAGGGAGCGCCCCACTGTCAGAGGGTCAGTACTGAGGGAGTGCTGCACTGTCAGAGGGTCAGTACTGAGGGCGTGCCGCACTGTCAGAGGGTCAGTACTGAGGGGGTGTCGCACAGTCAGAGGGTCAGTACTGAGGGAGTGCTGCACTGTCAGAGGGTCAGTACTGAGGGAGTGCCACACTGTCAGAGGGTCAGTACTGAGGGCGTGCCGCACTGTCAGAGGGTCAGTACTGAGGGGGTGTCGCACAGTCAGAGGGTCAGTAATGAGGGAGTGCTGCACTGTCAGAGGGTCAGTACTGAGGGCGTGCCGCACTGTCAGAGGGTCAGTACTGAGGGGGTGTCGCACAGTCAGAGGGTCAGTACTGAGGGAGTGCTGCACTGTCAGAGGGTCAGTACTGAGGGAGTGCCACACTGTCAGAGGGTCAGTACTGAGGGCGTGCCGCACTGTCAGAGGGTCAGTACTGAGGGGGTGTCGCACAGTCAGAGGGTCAGTACTGAGGGAGTGCTGCACTGTCAGAGGGTCAGTGCTGAGGGGCTGAGTTTGTGAATGGGTCTGTTTTCATGATTTTGAAGCTCTCTTTTCTGCTATTACCTGCAGGTTCCAACCCCTGTGAGCATTCGGGGAAGTGTATCAATACATTGGGCTCCTTTGAGTGCCTCTGCCAGCTGGGCTATCACGGCCCTCGATGTGAACTGGATATTAATGAATGTATGTCCAACCCCTGCCAGAATGATGCTACCTGCCTCGACCTGATTGGAAAGTTCCAGTGTATCTGCATGTCCGGTACGTCCTGGGAGCAGTGAGGTTGTAGCGATACGGGACACGTGGGTGAAAGGTTGTTTCTCAGACCGGACACCTATAGAGTGGGGTCCAGGGCTCAGTATTCGGAGTGCCGCTGTCTGTAACTGAGCTGGCTTTAGATTTACAAACTTTGGAACGGAATGGAATTCAGATATGTAACAAACAATGAGGAGAATAGTAACAGACTCCAGGAGCAGAGGGACGCACTGGGGGTAGGGTCTCTATATGACTCCCGTCTCACCTCACGCTGATCACTGTTACTGCTCAGATTCTAGCAGAGCTACAGGTGGTCAGGCTATAGGGAAGGCGGGGTCAGGCTATAGGGAGGCGGAGTCAGGCTATAGGGAGGCGGAGTCAGGCTATAGGGAGGCGGAGTCAGGCTATAGGGAAGGCGGGGTCAGGCTATAGGGAAAACGGGGTCAGGCTATAGGGAAGGCGGGGTCAGGCTATAGGGAAGGCGGGGTCAGGCTATAGGGAAGGCGGGGTCAGGCTATAGGGAAGGCGGGGTCAGGCTATAGGGAAGGCGGGGTCAGGCTATAGGGAAGGCGGGGTCAGGCTATAGGGAAGGCGGGGTCAGGCTATAGGGAAGGCGGGGTCAGGCTATAGGGAAGGCGGGGTCAGGCTATAGGGAAGGCGGGGTCAGGCTATAGGGAAGGCGGGGTCAGGCTATAGGGAAGGCGGGGTCAGGCTATAGGGAAGGCGGGGTCAGGCTATAGGGAAGGCGGGGTCAGGCTATAGGGAAGGCGGAGTCAGGCTATAGGATAGCGGGGCCAGGCTGTAGGGAAGGCGGGGCCAGGCTGTAGGGAAGGCGGGGTCAGGCTATAGGGTAGCGGGGTCAGGCTATAGGGAAGGCGGAGTCAGGCTATGGGGTAGGCGGAGTCAGGCTATGGGGAAGGCGGAGTCAGGCTATAGGATAGCGGGGTCAGGCTATAGGGAAGGCGGGGCCAGGCTATAGGGAAGGCGGGGCCAGGCTATAGGGAAGGCGGGGCCAGGCTATAGGGAAGGCGGGGCCAGGCTATAGGGAAGGCGGGGCCAGGCTATAGGGAAGGCGGGGTCAGGCTAAACGGAAGATGGGGTCAGGCTAAACGGAAGATGGGGTCAGGCTATAGGGAAGGCGGGGTCAGGCTATAGGATAGCGGGGTCAGGCTATAGGATAGCGGGGTCAGGCTATAGGGAAGGCGGAGTCAGGCTTTAGGGAAGGTGGGGCCAGGCTATAGGGAAGGCGGGGTCAGGCTGTAGGGAAGGCGGGGTCAGGCTAAACGGAAGATGGGGTCAGGCTGTAGGGAAGGCGGGGTCAGGCTGTAGGGAAGGCGGGGTCAGGCTGTAGGGAAGGCGGGGTCAGGGTGTAGGGAAGGTGGGGTCAGGATTTGGGGAAGGCGGAGTCAGGCTATAGGGAAGGTGGTGTCAGGATTTGGGGAAGGCGGGGTCAGGCTATAGGGAAGGCGGGGTCAGGCTATAGGGAAGGCGGGGTCAGTCTATAGGGAAGGCGGGGTCAGGCTATAGGAAGGCGGGGCCAGGCTATAGGGAAGGCGGGGTCAGGCTATAGGGAAGGCGGGGTCAGGCTGTAGGGAAGGTAGGGTCAGGATTTGGGGAAGGCGGAGTCAGGCTATAGGGAAGGCGGGGTCAGGATTTGGGGAAGGCGGGGTCAGGATTTGGGGAAGGCGGGGTCAAGATTTGGGAAGGCTATAGGGAACAACTTTAAGACGTGAGGCAGGCCGGTGGGGGTGATATTGGGGGGGCCGTTTCCTCACAGGAGAGGGGGAGTGGAAACGTGGAACTCTCTCTCGCAGGAAGCCATTGGGGCGATTCATTCAGGAACGAGATTGAAGTGTTTGTCGTTGGGTAAGAGGAGTAAGGAATATGAACCAGGGCAGGAGGATACGGTCAGCATCGGATCGAGGGGCAGAATGGTCTCCCTTCCGACAGTGATGGCGATAGTTTGGAGGTGTTGTTTCTGAGATGGTAAGGGGGAGTTGAAAGTTCCGAGCTCTTCAATTGCAGACAAGGAAAGATTTTTCCTTTCGTACAGGACCAACCAGCAAAACCCTAACCACAGTGCCACTGACATCTCCAAATGCAGCACCCAGTACCAACAGCTTTGATGGAGAGATTTCAGCTTTCCACTGTGAGAAACAGCCACGTTCCCCACACTAATTCTGTGTTTTAAAATTGCAGGATATGAGGGAATCTTCTGTGAGATTGACATTGATGAATGCGGCAGTAATCCGTGCTTAAACAAGGGCAACTGCGTCGACAAAATCAATAAGTTTGAGTGCGAATGCCCCTCAGGTAGGTGCCAGTGTTCAATAAACCTTCACCCTACCGCCTGGATGCTCTTGAGTTTGGCTGCTCACTAATCCCGGCCTGCGGGCAGGCTTTATTTACCAAGATGTGGCCCACATTCACTGCCGTCCGTTAGCCCCCTGTGATAATCTGTCTGGTGCCGGAATGATTCTTCTCACAGTAACTGAAATCCAGGAAAGGGAAAATAACATTGAAAAACGTCGAGTCACTCCGCGCCGGCCGGTTTAAGCCGGCCAGTGAACGGGGGTGAGGTGGGGGGGAGGGGCTGCGCCCATCGGAGCCTGGCAGAACAGGTTGTGGCGAGTCTAGCCGGGGTGTAAAGTTGGGGGAAGGAACTGAGGTTGGGGGGAGGACTTTACAAGACAAAGTGGAGGGGGGGAGTCTGGGGGTGTCTACAATTCATGGGTGTCATTCATGGTACTCTTTCGGGGATCGGATGATGTTGAATATTAGGGGGGGTTGGATGTGCATGTACATAAGGAGTTAATGTGTCATCAGTAGCACCACATGATCACTAGAGGGCAGGACCAACAGGGGTATAAAAGGCAACCACATTGGGTCTCTGGCTCTCTCTTGGGTGCACTGTGACCACCGCAATAGCAGACTAGTTCAGATGGCTAGTGGGGTTACATACAGTTTTTTTTTTTTCTTCTTTTTTTTCTATAAATTCAGAGTACCCAATTCATTTTTTCCCAATGAAGGGGCAATTTAGCGTGGCCAATCCACCCACCCTGCACATCTTTGGGTTGTGGGGGCGAAACCCACACAAACACGGGGAGAATGTGCAAACTCCACACGGACAGTGACCCAGAGCCGGGATCGAACCTGGGACCTGGAGCCGTGAGGCAACAAGGCTAACCCACTGCGCCACCTCGCTGCCCCTAGGAGTTACGTATAGTTACTGTAGTTAGGTAAAGAACTCATGCAATTATTGTTATAGTTACTCAATAATCCTTTTGTTATTACTGGATGAGTTTGAGTCTTTTTCATCGAGATTCAGAAGACCTCTTCATTAGCCAAGGATTGAGTAGCAGATGTTACCTACCTCACAGGGAACAAAACAGGGGGGTGGACTATATAGTCAATGGTGACCATAGGCGACTCCTGATTTCTTTTTCTTTTTTCCTTTTTTTTCAACCTTGGGAGGTGTTGCTCTCTTTGGTTGTTTCTGAATATGCCGGTCAATATGGTCGCCTTCCTTAACTCTAATTACGTTTGCTCTAGAGTCGCCGGGTATCTTTCGACACCGCCACAAGGTTCAAACCCGAATGCTGATCAAAGACTCGATACACCAGTTAGTTAGTTCAAAGTCGATGCTTATATATTTACACACACAGTTAAATATACTCATGCACGAAACTCTACAGACTAAACTATCACTACTGCTAAAGCCTATACTTAGCTTCGGGCGCCCACTCAGTCAGAGGAACAATGGTTGTTGTTCGGTTCTGAGGCTGCTGGGGTCGAAGTGGTAGAGGGGAACAGCTAAGGTCGTCCGTCTGGTAGCGAGCGTTGACCTTGGACTTACTTGCTTCTGGTGCAGCTGGTGGACGGGTCTCTCCGCTGTGAGAGCCGGGTCCAAGAGAACGATTCTTTCTTGGGGGCTCCTCGCTTATGGGCGGGCCTTGAACTTGGCCCCAATCAATTGGGCCGTTTCTCGATCATTCCTATTGATCTCGTCCAATAAAGGGGTGGGTGCCCTGACGGCTGGGCGTGTCCTAGGTGGCCGTTGGCCTGCTTTGTTTCGGTCTCCTCTGGCGCC
Source organism: Scyliorhinus torazame (assembly GCF_047496885.1). Lineage (NCBI taxonomy): Eukaryota > Metazoa > Chordata > Chondrichthyes > Carcharhiniformes > Scyliorhinidae > Scyliorhinus > Scyliorhinus torazame. Next base: position 108,221,918 of record NC_092728.1, on the reverse strand, counting down.
GGGGTGTCTGCCTTAGTATCGGTTACTCAAATGTTACTCTTTTGTTCCCGGAGATGGCCCATTAGTATGCTAATGGGCCGACAGTTTTGGTCTTGTCTGGGAGCTGCGGCTCCAACATGCAGACAAACCCTGAACCTGCTTCTTTTCTCAGCATTGTCCATTTTCCCTGCAATCTTTGCAAAGTGTCCATTTTGTAATCGGGAAGTGGCCGTCCCAGATGGCTACAGAGGGTTTGTTTTATTTGATGCTTATATTGTCAGATGGGTCGTTGTTTGGGGTGTGTGATGGGTGGTAGGGATCGCTGGTGTTTATAAGGGGATTGACTTTGTATTTTTTACCATTTACTGTTTGTTGGTGGGGTGTAAATTCAGAAGAAAATGTGAAAATGGAGAACAAAAATATTTTTAAAAAGCAAAAAAAACATCGAGTCCGTCTTACATTTTTCTGTGAAAGTCTGTCAGAGTGTGTCGGGTATCATCGGTAAATGGAGGCCACAGAGACGAGCATCATGACAGCACACAGTCCCCTTCGTCCATCTGTCTGTATTGGTTTGAGTATAACTTATTTAACTCTCATTTTTAACCTGGATTGTCCACTCCAGTTCCATACAAAGGCACTGACTCTCACTGGGGTACGGGTCCCACACACACTGACTCTCACTGGGGTACGGGTCCCACACACACTGACTCTCACTGGGGTACGGGTCCCACACACACTGACTCTCACTGGGGTACAGGTCCCACACACACTGACTCTCACTGGGGTACGGGTCCCACACACACTGACTCTCACTGGGGTACGGGTCCCACACACACTGACTCTCACTGGGGTACGGGTCCCACACACACTGACTCTCACTGGGGTACGGGTCCCACACACACTGACTCTCACTGGGGTACGGGTCCCACACACACTGACTCTCACTGGGGTACGGGTCCCACACACACTGACTCTCACTGGGGTACGGGTCCCACACACACTTACTCTCACTGGGGTACGGGTCCCACACACACTGACTCTCACTGGGGTACGGGTCCCACACACACTGACTCTCACTGGGGGACGGGTCCCACACACACTGACTCTCACTGGGGTACGGGTCCCACACACACTGACTCTCACTGGGGTACGGGTCCCACACACACTGACCCTCACTGGGGTACGGGTCCCACACACACTGACTCTCACTGGGGTACGGTTCCCACACACTGACTCTCACTGGGGTACGGGTCCCACACACACTGACTCTCACTGGGGGACGGGTCCCACACACACTGACTCTCACTGGGGTACGGGTCCCACACACACTGACTCTCACTGGGGTACAGGTCCCACACACACTGACTCTCACTGGGGTAAGGGTTCCACACACACTGACTCTCACTGGGGTACGGGTCCCACACACACTGACTCTCACTGGGGTACGGGTCCCACACACACTGACTCGCACTGGGGTACGGGTCCCACACACACTGACTCTCACTGGGGTACGGGTCCCACACACACTGACTCTCACTGGGGTACGGGTCCCACACACGCGGACTCTCACTGGGGTACGGGTCCCACACACACTGACTGTCACTGGGGTACGGGTTCCACACACACTGACTCTCACTGGGGTATGGTTCCCACACACACTGACTCTCACTGGGGTACGGGTTCCACACACACTGACTCTCACTGAGGTACGGGCTCCACACACACTGACTCTCACTGGGGTACGGGTTCCACACCCACTGACTCTCACTGGGGTACGGGTCCCACACACACTGACTCTCACTGGGGTACGGGTCCCAGACACTGACTCTCACTGAGGTATGGGTTCCACACACACTGACTCTCACTGGGGTACGGGTCCCACACACACTGACTCTCACTGGGGTACGGGTCCCACACACACTGACTCTCACTGGGGTACAGGTCCCACACACACTGACTCTCACTGGGGTACGGGTCCCACTCTCACTGGGGTACGGGTTCCACACACACTGACTCTCACTGGGGTACAGGTCCCACACACACTGACTCTCACTGGGGTACGGGTCCCACACACACTGACTCTCACTGGGGTACGGATCCCACACACACTGACTCTCACTGGGGTACAGGTCCCACACGCACTGACTCTCACTGGGGTAAGGGTTCCACACACACTGACTCTCACTGGGGTACGGGTCCCACACACACTGACTCTCACTGGGGTACGGGTCCCACACACACTGACTCTCACTGGGGTACGGGTCCCACACACACTGACTCTCACTGGGGTACGGGTCCCACACACACTGACTCTCACTGGGGTACGGGTCCCACACACACTGACTCTCACTGGGGTACGGGCCCCACACACACTGACTCTCACTGGGGTACGGGTCCCACACACACTGACCCTCACTGGGGTACGGGTCCCACACACCCGGACTCTCACTGGGGTACGGGTCCCACACACACTGACTCTCACTGGGGTACGGGTCCCACACACACTCACTCTCACTTGGGTACGGGTTCCACACACATTGACTCTCACTGGGGTACGGGTCCCACACACACTGACTCTCACTGGGGTACGGGTACCACACACACTGACTCTCACTGGGGTACGGCTCCCACACACACGGACTCTCACTGGGGTACGGGTCCCACACACACTGACTCTCACTGGGGTACGGCTCCCACACACACTGACTCTCACTGGGGTACGGGTCCCACACACACTGACTCTCACTGGGGTACGGGTACCACACACACTGACTCTCACTGGGGTACGGGTCCCACACACACTCACTCTCACTGGGGTACGGGTTCCACACACACTGACTCTCACTGGGGTACGGGTCCCACACACACTGACTGTCACTGGGGTACGGGTCCCACACACACTGACTCTCACTGGGGTACGGGTCCCACACACACTGACTCTCACTGGGGTACGGGTCCCACACACACTGACTCTCACTGGGGTATGGGTCCCACACACACTGACTCTCACTGGGGTACGGGTCCCACACACACTGACTCTCACTGGGGTACGGGTCCCACACACACTGACTCTCACTGGGGTACGGGTGTCACACACACTGACTCTCACTGGGGTATGGGTCCCACACACACTGACTCTCACTGGGGTACGGGTCCCACACGCACTGACTCTCACTGAGGTACGGGTGTCACACACACTGACTCTCACTGGGGTACGGGTCCCACACACACTGACTCTCACTGGGGTACGGGTCCCACACACACTGACTCTCACTGAGGTACGGGTCCCACACACACTGACTCTCACTGGGGTACGGGTCCCACACACACTGACTCTCACTGGGGTACGGGACCCACACACACTGACTCTCACTGGGGTTCGGGTCCCACACACACTGACTCTCACTGGGGTGTGGGCCCCACACACACTGACTCTCACTGGGGTACGGGTCCCACACACACTGACTCTCACTGGGGTACGGGACCCACACACACTGACTCTCACTGGGGTGTGGGCCCCACACACACTGACTCTCACTGGGGTACGGGTCCCACACACACTGACTCACACTGGGGTACGGGTCCCACACACACTGACTCTCACTGGGGTACGGGACCCACACACACTGACTCTCACTGGGGTTCGGGTCCCACACACACTGACTCTCACTGGGGTACGGGTCCCACACACACTGACTCTCACTGGGGTACGGGTTCAACTCAAAGTCACTTCAGGTGGATTATAGGCCCCTATCTGTTCTCTGATAATCATTCGGTTTGTTTATCCTCAGGCTTCAATGGGAATTTGTGTCAGATTGATGTGGACGAGTGTGCGAGTACCCCCTGCCAGAACGCAGCCCGCTGTGTGGACGGCCCCAATAAATATCACTGTGAATGTTTGGAAGGTCAGTGTGCCTCTTCCTGCCCCTCACCCTCCTCCCACAATCCTTTGCTCTCCCTCCCTCGCTCCAACTCATTCTCTCCTCACCCTCGTCCTTCTCCCTCTGACCTCCCCTTTCCACTGAGGATTTTCACATCCCAATCACAGCTTTACCTCAGTATGATCAGCCCTTCAGCTTCCTCCTGTTTCCATGTTCAGTGTCGGACACTCTTAGCCTCTGTGCTCTCCATCCAATCTCTCAGTTCCATCAAATTTGCTCTGATTTTGAAAGGTGTTTCGCATTCTCTCAGTGACAGTGTTTGTCGTGTGTGTGAGGCAGAGAGAGTATCTCCCTCTCTCTGTGTCTGTCTCTGCCTCCCACTCTCCCTCTCTTTCCCTCCGTTACTTACTCCTTCCCTTTCTCTCCGTCTCCCCGTCTTTTTCTATCTCTATCTCTCCCTCACCCTTTTCTTCTCTGCTCCCTCTCTCCCCCACTCTTTCATAGAATGTCTACAGTGCAGAACGAGGCCATTCGGCCCATCGGGTCCGCATCGGCCCTCCAAAGGAGCACCCTACCCAGGCCCATTCCCCCACCCTTTCCCTGTAACCTCGCCTCACCTGCACATCTTTGGACTGTGGGAGGAAACCGGAGCCCCCGGAGGAAACCCACGCACACACGTGGCAAACTCCACACAGTCACCCAAGATCAGAATCGAAATCGGATACCTGTTGCTGTGAGGCAGCAGTGCTAACCACTGTGCTACCATGCCACTCACTCTCTCCATCTCTCTCTCTCTCTCCATCTCTCTCTCCATTTCTCTCTCTCTCCATCTCTCTCTCCATCTCTTTCTCCATCTCTCTCTCTCTCCATCTCTCTCCATTTCTCTCTCTCTCCATCTCTCTCTCCATCTCTTTCTCCATCTCTCTCTCTCTCTCCATATCTCTCTTTCCCTCTCTCTCTCTCTCACCATCTCTCTCTCACTCTCTCTCTCTCCATCTCTCCATCTCTCCCTCCATCTCTCTCTCTCTCTCTCCATCTCTCTCTCCATTTCTCTCTCTCTCCATCTCTCTCTCCATCTCTTTCTCCATCTCTCTCTCTCTCTCCATCTCTCTCTCCATCTCTCTCTCCATCTCTTTCTCCATCTCTCTCTCTCTCTCCATCTCTCTCTCACCATCTCTCTCTCACTCTCTCTCTCACTCTCTCTCTCCATCTCTCTCTCTCTCCATCTCTCCATCTCTCCCTCCATCTCTCTCTCCAGCTCTCTCTCTCTCTCTCTCTCTCCATCTCTCTTCCTCCCTCTCTCTTCCCTCTCTCTCTTTCCTTCTCCATCTCTCGCTCCCTTCTCTTTATTTCTTGCAGCCTGATTGGTGTTTATTTTGTGTTGTTTTGCTTTTTTCGGAAGGTTTCACTGGGACTCTCTGCGAGACTGACATCAATGAGTGTGAGCAGGACCCCTGTCACTATGGGGAGTGCAAGGATGCCATCGCCACCTTTATCTGTGTCTGTAACCCTGGTTACACAGGCCGTGTGTGTGACATTAACATTAACGAGTGTCAGAGTCAACCCTGTCAGAACGGAGGGACCTGCCAGGACAGGATAGATGGCTACGCCTGTGCCTGTCTCAAAGGAACCACAGGTACCGACTCTTCCCACTCCCTTCACTTTCCCCGCCTCTTCCTCACCCTCAACCCTTATCAAATCAATCCCCCCACCCCTATTGCAGTTTTGTCTCATTTTCTTGAGTGCCCTAAACTCCCCAATCCCAGTGAAAGAAAACAGATGATTTATTTATTTGTCACATTGTTGTGTGTGGGATCTTGCTGTGCACAAATTGGTTGCCACGGTTCCTGCATTATAACCGTGACTGCACTCCAAAAAGCATCAATTTGCTGTTCGAGGGGGTGGAAGATGTCTGTGAGCGCTCGATCCATGTACACATGGACCCCGTGATCCATGTACACATGTTTTGGGCCTGTCCAAGGCTGGAAAGGTTTTGGAGGACGGTGTTTAGTACAACCTCGGGGGTCTAATACGTGGACATGGAGCCCGGTCCCCTAGAAACCATGTTCGGGGTGTTGGCCCAGCCGGATTGCAGGCAAGTGCGGGGTCGGATGTTTTAGTTTCGCCTCGCTGGTCGCTCGTGCCTTCTTGGAATGGAGGTCAATCTCTCCGCCCTATCCCTTGGCGTGGCCGGGGAGGGAGGGGGAGGGAGGGGGGGCCCTGCTGGAATTTCTGACCCTGGAGAAGGTGATGTTTGCTCTGAGCAGGGAGAGTGAAGGGTTCCACAATTGGGTCTTGTTCATCATGAATTTTCGGGAGTTGGTTACCGTTGACCGTTGAGGGAGGGGGCCGTTGCGGGTGGCAGGGGGGGTTTTGTGGGGTTGTTTTGTAAAATCGTTGAAAATTTTTTGAATAAAAATACTTCCCCCCCAAAAAGCACCAAATTGGTTGTTGAGGACTTGGGCGGTGATAGGTGTCACCGAGATGCACATCTTTCCTACTTTCAGTCAACAGATTCTCCTAATCATCTTTATTTTTTGTGGTGCTCAAAAGTTAAAGTATTTAATCGCTGGAAATATTATTTTTCCCACAGGTGTAAACTGTGAAACAAACTTAGATGACTGTGCCAGTAATCCCTGTAAATACGGCAACTGCATTGATCAGATTAACAGTTATGACTGTGTCTGTGAGATTGGATACACAGGTAAGACTCACTCCTCAACTCAGTAACATCGCCTGTCTCACCCCTATCCCAGCCTCACCTGCCTCTGAAACCCTTGTCCCTGTCTTTGTTATCTCCAGGCTTGATTATTCCAACACACTCCCGGCTGCCCACCCACATGCCACCCTGCGAGACCTGAGCTTGTCCAGAATTCCGCTGTTTGCGTCCTAACTCGCACCATTCCCGTTCAGCCAGCACCCCTGTACTCACTGACATTCGCTGGCTCTTGGTTAAGCAGAGCCTTGATTTTAAACTTGTTGTCCTTGTTTCCAAATCCCTCCCACCCTGGTCTCCCTATCTCCGTAACCCCCTCCAGCCCCACAGCCCCCTGAGATATCTGTTCAGATTCTGGCCCCTCGAGCATCCCTGATCTTTGTCTCTTTCCCATTGCTGGCCGGGATTCCAGCTCGGTCTCCAGCTAGAGCTCTGGAATTCCACCCCCCCACCCCCCTAAACCCCTCCACCTATCCCTCTCCTTCCACCTTTAAGATTCCCCTTAACATCGACAGCTTTCACCAAGTTTCTGGCCACCTGGCCTGTCGAGTGAAGGGTGAAGATTAGACGCCTCTATGATGCTGACATAATAATGATGTCAGGTCACATGACTGGGAAATGCGAGAGATCTGGCAGGAGGGAAAGCTGTGATATTGTGTCGAGGTGCAAATGCCTCCAAGCCTGAGAACAATGTCTGGATGGATGGCCTGGCCATATCCCCACTAATCTGACATGACGGCAGAATTTGGAATAATACTGATGCTCACTGGTCCTCAATGAGAGAAGAGTCACTCGGGCTTTGATATTCTTCAAAGACTTCACCAAAGTCATCTCGGAATACCAAAATGTTGTGCAAGAGCTCAGCAATCCGTCCATTGGCCAAACGTCACTTGTCCTACAGAAGAAATCATTTCTAACTGTCTGGTGCCATAAAATGCCAAGAATGAACTGTTCGCGTCCACTTTCCCATCGAGGCTGTGATGGCGCACCTGGGAATGGGCTTATTTAAATTTCGGGGGGTGGCTCTCCTTATTGTCACTGGTCATGACTCACAGTGGATGCAGAATGTCACAGCAGAAACAGACACCCAATCCTTCAAGAGAATTGATGCACCACATCTAATCAGAGTGTCCAACGATGGACCGCAATTTGCTGGGGAGCTATTCTGCCATTTTGCAAACGAATAAGGCTTCGTTCATTTCACCAGCTCACCTCACTATTCTCAAGTGATGAAGAAGCTGAGAGAGGGGCACAAACCATCAAAGATTTGTTGAAGATAAAGAAAGACCTTCACCTCGCTCTTTGTTATCGATCCTCACCATTACAGTGTTTCCTCGCCATCAGAGTGACTAATGGGCGGGAGATTGCGAACACAGCTTCCATCTCGGGAACAAAACCTCAAATCCAAACGTCATCACGAAGGACCGTGAGAGAGTTAAACAAAAACAGGGAAATGACCCGGCTGGAACTTTGATCGCAGGCACAGACTTACGGGTGCTGAAGCCTGGGGAACGAGTATGGGTCCAAGGCCAACAGGGAAGGGACGATCAATGAAAAAACTCCACCACCGAGATCATACAGGGTTGAGACAGACCAGAGTATCATAAAGTGAAGCAACAGAACACTCACATCGAGAGTTAGGGATATCCTTGGCCTCAAAAGGATCTCAGACGGAGGTGAGGGAGATTGGTGCAGGCACCTCCCAGCACAGCTCTGTGACGTCTGAGGCTTTGGGGAAAGATGTCAGAGGATGTAAATGTGATGGGGTTGGGGGAGATGTGAGTAAAGGGTTAACATCAGATGTGCCCACGGTGCTGATGTGCTAATGATGTCAGATCACATGACTGACCAGCGCGATGGGAGAAGGAGGGGAGATTCCAGCTCGTGCCCCCTGTGAATAGAGAATAGTAGTTTTGAGAAAGTACAGATTCAAGCAGCTTGGTTTGTGAGAATAGACAATCCCCAGAACCCCCGTCTAGACCCCAAAACACACAAAGAAACATGTCCTAATATCTCTTTGTGTGGCTCAGTGTTAATACTTTGTTATATTACGCACCTTCAAACCTTTCATTATGTTTAAGACATTTTATATAAATGTAAGTTGTTGATAAATGTTCCTCCCTGCCGCTCCCACTCCGAAAGATTCTCCCCACACACACACACACACACACACACACACACACACACGCACACACAGGCACACACACACACACACACACACACACACACACACACACACACTCACACACACACACACAGGCACACACACACACACTCACACACACACACACACTCACACACACACACTCACACACACACACAGACACACTCACACACACAGGCACACACACACAGGCACACACACACACACACACTCACACACAGGCACACTCTCACACACACTCACACACACACACACACTCACACACACTCACACACACACACACACTCACACACACTCTCACACACACACACACACACACACACACACTCCATCCAGCTCCTCAGGGTTACATTTTTATTTAAATTTCAAGTACCCAATTCATTTTTTCCAATTAAGGGGCAATTTAGCGTGGCCAATCCACCTACCCTGCATATCTTTGGGTTGTGGGGGCGAAACCCACGCAGACACGGGGAGAATGTGCAAACTCCACACGGACAGTGACCGGGGCCGGGATCGAACCTGGGACCTCGGCGCCCTGAGGCAGCAGTGCTAACCACTTGCAGCACAGCCTCTCACACAACCCACCTCCCATTCTTTCCCATGTGACTCGCATCAGCTTTCCTGTGAAAGTTAATCCAGAAATAAACTATATTTTTAATAAAAGAGATTTTCTTTTCTGTCTCTCCCCGATCTTTACCGCCAATCTCCCACTGTTCACACGGGCGCTCTCCCCTCGCTCCTCGGTCCTTCTTCCCCGCAAACCTCCTCCCCTTGTCCTTCATTTCCTCAATCCTAAATCCCCAGTGCCTCATTCTCCCGCCCTCTCCTGTTTTTGCCCTCTGCCCCCACACCTCTCATTCTCCCTCACCTCCGCTCTTCCCCCTCCATCCTCAACAGGGGTCTTCAATCCCCAAAGGGAGTGAAAAGCTGCTTCTCGCTGGGTCGGTTTGACTCTCGCAGTCGAATAGCAGGATAGCAGGGAGATTGATTGACACCCCCCCCCCCCCCGACGCACTGACTGTGACCAATTCCCAATGATAAAAGACGAAGGTCACCACCCCTGGCAGGTCTCGGCCTAGGACCCCCCACCCCCCGACTCCGAGACAGCCACCAACCCCACCCCTAAGACGAGACATAGAAAAGTCTTAGTCCCAGTCTCCATCCTCGTTCGAATTGTATTGGAACACCGTTTAAAATTATAATCACAGCAGACCAAAAGGCACAGCGATAAATGTGGAGCTTGCTCTACCTGAACCCAGTCAATGGGAAGAGGGAAATGAAGGAATCCCAGTGAAAGCACCGATTGTCAGCAGCCACACATGCCTGCACCAATTCTCAGGGGTATCGTGTTCCTTTCCCTGGCCTGACTGCTCCCTCCCTCCCTCTCTATCTGTGTGGAGGGATTCAGGGAGTCTCTCGCCGTAACCACGCTGCGCCTGAATCTCAGGCCCCTCGTGGCCAGGCCGAGCCTCAGGAACGGGTACAGCTGCCTCCGAGGAGGAAGGCAGCCTCTCAGATAAAAGGCCCATTATGACAGCCCATCTGGCGTCTTGCGTTACAGCTCGAGCTGCTGCCTTCAAAGATCTGGGGCAGGTGGAGCGAAAAACGATCCTTTAACCTGAGGAAATCGAGACATTGGCCCCGTTGTTTTTTGTTTTGGGATGGGGGGGGGGTGGGTGCAGGTTGGATTTAATACTGAAGGAACTTGTTTCTGAACGCACCTCACAGCAATCTATTCAAGTTTAACTTGAAGTCCTGAGAGGTTCCAACACTGACAGACTGACCAAAATAATCATTCTGGTAGCAAATATTCCCATCTCGATTCTGAACACACACTGACTCTCACTGGGGTACGGGTCCCACACACACTGACTCTCACTGGGGTACGGGTTCCACACACACTGACTCTCACTGGGGTACGGGTCCCACACACACTGACTCTCACTGGGGTACGGGTCCCACACACACTGACTCTCACTGGGGTACGGGTCCCACACACACTGACTCTCACTGGGGTACGTGTCCCACACACACTGACTCTCACTGGGGTACGGGTCCCACACACACTGACTCTCACTGGGGTACGGGTCCCACACACACTGACTCTTATTGGGGTACGGGTTCCACACACACTGACTCTCACTGGGGTACGGGTTCCACACACACTGACTCTCACTGGGGTCCGGGTTCCACACACACTGACTCTCACTGGGGTACGGGTCCCACACACACTGACTCTTATTGGGGTACGGGTCCCACACACACTGACTCTCACTGGGGTACGGGTCCCACACACACTGACTCTCACTGGGGTACGGGTTCCACACACACTGACTCTTATTGGGGTACGGGTCCCACACACACTGACTCTCACTGGGGTACGGGTTCCACACACACTGACTCTCACTGGGGTACGGGTTCCACACACACTGACTCTCACTGGGGTACGGGTCCCACACACACTGACTCTCACTGGGGTACGGGTTCCACACACACTGACTCTCACTGGGGTACGGGTCCCACACACACTGACTCTCACTGGGGTACGGGTTCCACACACACTGACTCTCACTGGGGTATGGGTCCCACACACACTGACTCTCACTGGGGTACGGGTCCCACACACACTGACTCTCACTGGGGTATGGGTCCCACACACACTGACTCTCACTGGGGTACGGGTCTCACACACACTGACTCTCGCTGGGGTCCGGGTCCCACACACACTGACTCTCACTGGGGTACGGGTCCCACACACACTGACTCTCACTGGGGTACGGGTCCCACACACACTGACTCTCACTGGGGTATGGGTCCCACACACACTGACTCTCACTGGGGTACGGGTCCCACACACACTGACTCTCACTGGGGTATGGGTCCCACACACACTGTCTCTCACTGGGGTACGGGTCCCACACACACTGACTCTCACTGGGGTACGGGTCCCACACACACTGACTCTCACTGGGGTACGGGTTCCCCACACACTGACTCTCACTGGGGTATGGGTCCCACACACACTGACTCTCACTGGGGTATGGGTCCCACACACACTGACTCTCACTGGGGTATGGGTCCCACACACACTGACTCTCACTGGGGTACGGGTCCCACACACACTGACTCTCACTGGGGTATGGGTCCCACACACACTGACTCTCACTGGGGTACGGGTCCCACACACACTGACTCTCACTGGGGTACGGGTCCCACACACACTGACTCTTACTGGGGTACAGGTCCCACACACACTGACTCTCACTGGGGTACGGGTCCCACACACACTGACTCTCACTGGGGTACGGGTCCCACACACACTGACTCTCACTGGGGTATGGGTCCCACACACACTGACTCTCACTGGGGTATGGGTCCCACACACACTGACTCTCACTGGGGTACGGTCCCACACACACTGACTCTCACTGGGGTATGGGTCCCACACACACTGACTCTCACTGGGGTACGGGTCCCACACACACTGACTCTCACTGGGGTACAGGTCCCACACACACTGACTCTCACTGGGGTACGTGTCCCACACACACTGACTCTCACTGGGGTACGGGTCCCACACACACTGACTCTCACTGGGGTACGGGTCCCAAACACACTGACTCTCACTGGGGTACTGGTCCCACACACACTGACTCTCACTGGGGTACGGGTTCCCCACACACTGACTCTCACTGGGGTACGGGTCCCACACACACTGACTCTCACTGGGGTACGGGTCCCACACACACTGACTCTCACTGGGCTATGGGTCCCAGACACACTGACTCTCACTGGGGTACGGGTCCCACACGCACTGACTCTCACTGGGGTACGGGTCCCACACACACTGACTCTCACTGGGGTACGGGTCCCACACACACTGACTCTCACTGGGGTATGGGTCCCATACACACTGACTCTCACTGGGGTACGGTCCCACACACACTGACTCTCACTGGGGTACGGGTCCCACACACACTGACTCTCACTGGGGTACGGGTCTCACACACACCGACTCTCACTGGGGTACGGGTCCCACACACACTGACTCTCACTGGGGTACGGGTCCCACACACACTGACTCTCACTGGGGTACGGGTCCCACACACACTGACTCTCACTGGGGTATGGGTCCTACACACACTGTCTCTCACTGGGGTACGGGTCCCACACACACTGACTCTCACTGGGGTACGGGTCCCACACACACTGACTCTCACTGGGGTACGGGTTCCCCACACACTGACTCTCACTGGGGTATGGGTCCCACACACACTGACTCTCACTGGGGTATGGGTCCCACACACACTGACTCTCACTGGGGTATGGGTCCCACACACACTGACTCTCACTGGGGTACGGGTCCCACACACACTGACTCTCACTGGGGTATGGGTCCCACACACACTGACTCTCACTGGGGTACGGGTCCCACACACACTGACTCTCACTGGGGTATGGGTCCCACACACACTGACTCTCACTGGGGTACAGGTCCCACACACACTGACTCTCACTGGGGTACGGGTCCCACACACACTGACTCTCACTGGGGTACGGGTCCCACACACACTGACTCTCACTGGGGTATGGGTCCCACACACACTGACTCTCACTGGGGTATGGGTCCCACACACACTGACTCTCACTGGGGTACGGTCCCACACACACTGACTCTCACTGGGGTATGGGTCCCACACACACTGACTCTCACTGGGGTACGGGTCCCACACACACTGACTCTCACTGGGGTACAGGTCCCACACACACTGACTCTCACTGGGGTACGTGTCCCACACACACTGACTCTCACTGGGGTACGGGTCCCACACACACTGACTCTCACTGGGGTACGGGTCCCAAACACACTGACTCTCACTGGGGTACTGGTCCCACACACACTGACTCTCACTGGGGTACGGGTTCCCCACACACTGACTCTCACTGGGGTACGGGTCCCACACACACTGACTCTCACTGGGGTACGGGTCCCACACACACTGACTCTCACTGGGCTATGGGTCCCAGACACACTGACTCTCACTGGGGTACGGGTCCCACACGCACTGACTCTCACTGGGGTACGGGTCCCACACACACTGACTCTCACTGGGGTACGGGTCCCACACACACTGACTCTCACTGGGGTATGGGTCCCATACACACTGACTCTCACTGGGGTACGGTCCCACACACACTGACTCTCACTGGGGTACGGGTCCCACACACACCGACTCTCACTGGGGTACGGGTCCCACACACACCGACTCTCACTGGGGTACGGGTCCCACACACACTGACTCTCACTGGGGTACGGGTCCCACACACACTGACTCTCACTGGGGTACGGGTCCCACACACACTGACTCTCACTGGGGTACGGGTCCCACACACACCGACTCTCACTGCGGTACGGGTCCCACACACACTGACTCTCACTGGGGTACGGGTCCCACACACACTGACTCTCACTGGGGTACGGGTCCCACACACACTGACTCTCACTGGGGTACGGGTCTCACACACACTGACTCTCACAGGGGTACGGGTCCCACACACACTGACTCTCACTGGGGTACGGGTCCCACACACACTGACTCTCACTGGGGTACGGGTCCCTCACACACCGACTCTCACTGGGGTACGGGTCCCACACACACTGACTCTCACTGGGGTACGGGTCCCACACACACCGACTCTCACTGGGGTACGGGTCCCACACACACTGACTCTCACTGGGGTACGGGTCTCACACACACTGACTCTCACTGGGGTACGGGTCCCACACACACTGACTCTCACAGGGGTACGGGTCCCACACACTGACTCTCACTGGGGTACGGGTCTCACACACACTGACTCTCACTGGGGTACGGGTCCCACACACACTGACTCTCACTGGGGTACGTGTCCCACACACACTGACTCTCACTGGGGTACGGGTCTCACACACACTGACTCTCACTGGGGTACGGGTCCCACACACACTGACTCTCACTGGGGTACGTGTCCCACACACACTGACTCTCACTGGGGTACGGGTCCCACACACACTGACTCTCACTGGGGTACGGGTCCCACACACACTGACTCTCACTGGGGTACGGGTCCCACACACACTGACTCTCACTGGGGTACGGGACCCACACACACTGACTCTCACTGGGGTACGGGTCTCACACACACTGACTCTCACTGGGGTACGGGTCCCACACACACTGACTCTCACTGGGGAACGGGTCCCACACACACTGACTCTCACTGGGGTACGGGTCCCACACACACTGACTCTCACTGGGGTACGGGTCCCACACACACTGACTCTCACTGGGGTACGGGTCCCACACACACTGACTCTCACTGGGGTACGGGTCCCACACACACTGACTCTCACTGGGGTACGTGTCCCACACACACTGACTCTCACTGGGGTACGGGTCTCACACACACTGACTCTCACTGGGGTACGGGTCCCACACACACTGACTCACTGGGGTACGTGTCCCACACACACTGACTCTCACTGGGGAACGGGTCCCACACACACTGACTCTCACTGGGGTACGGGTCCCACACACACTGACTCTCACTGGGGTACGGGTCCCACACACACTGACTCTCACTGGGGTACGGGTCCCACACACACTGACTCTCACTGGGGTACGGGACCCACACACACTGACTCTCACTGGGGTACGGGTCTCACACACACTGACTCTCACTGGGGTACGGGTCCCACACACACTGACTCTCACTGGGGAACGGGTCCCACACACACTGACTCTCACTGGGGTACGGGTCCCACACACACTGACTCTCACTGGGGTACGGGTCCCACACACACTGACTCTCACTGGGGTACGGGTCCCACACACACTGACTCTCACTGGGGTACGGGTCCCACACACACTGACTCTCACTGGGGTACGGGTTCCACACACACTGACTCTCACTTGGGTACGGGTCCCACACACTCTGACTCTCACTGGGGTACGGGTTCCACACACACTGACTCTCACTGGGGTACGGGTCCCACACACACTGACTCTCACTGGAGTACGGGTCCCACACACACTGACTCTCACTGGGGTACGGGTCTCACATCCACTGACTCTCACTGGGGTACGGGTCCCACAGACACCGACTCTCACTGGGGTACGGGTCCCACACACACTGACTCTCACTGGGGTACGGGTCCCACACACACTGACTCTCACTGGGGTACGGGTCCCACACACTGACTCTCACTGGGGTACGGGTCCCACACACACTGACTCTCACTGAGGTACGGGTCCCACACACACTGACTCTCACTGGGGTACGGGTCCCACACACACTGACTCTCACTGGGGTACGGGTCTCACACACACTGACTCTCACTGGGGTACGGGTCCCACACACACTGACTCTCACTGGGGAACCGGTCCCACACACACTGACTCTCACTGGGGTACGGGTCCCACACACACTGACTCTCACTGGGGTACGGATCCCACACACACTGACTCTCACTGGGGTACGGGTCCCACACACACTGACTCTCACTGGGGTACGGGTCCCACACACACTGACTCTCACTGGGGTACGGGTCCCACACACACTGACTCTCACTGGGGTACGGGTCTCACACACACTGACTCTCACTGGGGTACGGGTCCCACACACACTGACTCTCACTGGAGTACGGGTCCCACACACACTGACTCTCACTGGGGTACGGGTCCCACACACACTGACTCTCACTGGGGTACGGGTCCCACGCACACTGACTCTCACTGGGGTACGGGTTCCACACACACTGACTCTCACCGGGATACGGGTCCCACACACACTGGCTCTCACTGGGGTACGGGTCCCACACACACTGACTCTCACTGGGGTACGGGTCCCACACACACTGACTCTCACTGGGGTACGGGTCCCACACACACTGACTCTCACTGGGGTACGGGTCCCACACACACTGACTCTCACTGGGGTACGGGTCCCACACACACTGACTCTCACTGGGGTACGTGTCCCACACACACTGACTCTCACTGGGGTACATGTCCCACACACACTAACTCTCACTGGGGTACGGGTCCCACACACACTGACTCTCACTGGGGTACGTGTCCCACACACACTGACTCTCACTGGGGTACATGTCCCACACACACTAACTCTCACTGGGGTACGGGTCCCACACACACTGACTCTCACTGGGGTGCGTGTCCCACACACACTGACTCTCACTGGGGTACATGTCCCACACACACTGACTCTCACTGGGGTACGGGTCTCACACACACTGACTCTCACTGGGGCACGGGTCCCACACACACTGACTCTCACTGGGGTACAGGCCCCACACATACTGACTCTCACTGGGGTACATGTCCCACACACACTGACTCTCACTGGGGTACGTGTCCCACACACACTGACTCTCACTGGGGTACGGGTCCCACACACACTGACTCTCACTGGGGTACGTATCCCACACACACTAACTCTCACTGCGGTACGGGTCCCACACATAGTGACTCTCACTGGGGTACGTGTCCCACACACACTGACTCTCACTGGGGTACGTGTCCCACACACACTGACTCTCACTGGGGTACGGGTCCCACACACACTGACTCTCACTGGGGTACGTATCCCACACACACTAACTCTCACTGCGGTACGGGTCCCACACATAGTGACTCTCACTGGGGTACGTGTCCCACACACACTGACTCTCACTGGGGTACGTGTCCCACACACACTAACTCTCACTGGGGTACGGGTCCCACACACTGACTCTCACTGGGGTACGGGTCCCACACACACTGACTCTCACTGGGGTACGGGACCCACACACACTGACTCTCACTGGGGTACGGGTTCCACACACACGGACACTCACTGGGTTACGGGTCCCACACACACTGACTCTCACTGGGGTACGGGTCCCACACACACTGTCTCTCACTGGGGTACGGGTCCCACACACACTGACTCTCACTGGGGTACAGGTTCCACACACACTGACTCTCACTGGGGTACGGGTTCCACACACACTGACTCTCACTGGGGTACGGGTCCCACACACACCGACTCTCACTGGGGTACGGGTCCCACACACACTGACTCTCACTGGGGTACAGGCCCCACACATACTGACTCTCACTGGGGTACGTGTCCCACACACACTGACTCTCACTGGGATACGGGCCCCACACACACTGACTCTCACTGGGGTACGTGTCCCACACATACTGACTCTCACTGGGGTACGTGTCCCACACACACTGACTCTCACTGGGGTACGGGTCCCACACACACTGACTCTCAGTGGGGTACGTGTCCCACACACACTAACTCTCACTGGGGTACGGGTCCCACACATACTGACTCTCACTGGGGTACGTGTCCCACACACACTGACTCTCACTGGGGTACGTGTCCCACACATACTGACTCTCACTGGGGTACGTGTCCCACACACACTGACTCTCACTGGGGTACGTGTCCCACACACACTGACTCTCACTGGGGTACGTGTCCCACACACACTAACTCTCACTGGGGTACGGGTCCCACACACTGACTCTCACTGGGGTACGGGTCCCACACACACTGACTCTCACTGGGGTACGGGTCCCACACACACTGACTCTCACTGGGGTACGGGATCCACACACACTGACTCTCACTGGGGTACGGGTCCCACACACACTGACTCTCACTGGGGTACGGGTCCCACACACACTGACTCTCACTGGGGTACGGGTCTCACACATACTGACTCTCACTGGGGTACGGGTCCCACACACACTGATTCTCACTAGGGTACGGGTCCCACACACACTGGCTCTCACTGGAGTACGGGTTCCACACACACTGACTCTCACTGGGGTACGGGTCCCACACACACTGACTCTCACTGGGGTACGGGTCTCACACACACTGACTCTCACTGGGGTACGGGTTCCACACACACTGACTCTCACTTGGGTACGGGTCCCACACACACTGACTCTCACTGGGGTACAGGCCCCACACATACTGACTCTCACTGGGGTACGTGTCCCACACACACAGACTCTCACTGAGGTACGGGTCCCACACACACTGACTCTCACTGGGGTACGGGTCCCACACACACTGACTCTCACTGGGGTACGGGTCCCACACACACTGACTCTCACTGGGGTACGGGTCCCACACACTCTGACTCTCACTGGGATACGGGTCCCACACACACTGACTCTCACTGGGGTACGGGTCCCACACACACTGACTCTCACTGGGGTACGGGTCCCACACACACTGACTCTCACTGGGGTACGGGTCCCACACTCACTGACTCTCACTGGGGTACGGGTCCCACACACACTGACTCTCACTGGGGTATGGGTCCCACACACACTGACTCTCACTGGGGTATGGGTCCCACACACACTGACTCTCACTGGGGTACGGGTCCCACACACACTGACTCTCACTGGGGTACGGGTCCCACACACACTGACTCTCACTGGGGTATGGGTCCCACACACACTGACTCTCACTGGGGTATGGGTCCCACGCACACTGACTCTCACTGGGGTACGGGTCTCACACACACTGACTCTCACTGGGGTACGGGTCCCACACACACTGACTCTCACTGGGGTACAGGCCCCACACATACTGACTCTCACTGGGGTACGTGTCCCACACACACAGACTCTCACTGAGGTACGGGTCCCACACACACTGACTCTCACTGGGGTACGGGTCCCACACACACTGACTCTCACTGGGGTACGGGTCCCACACACACTGACTCTCACTGGGGTACGGGTCCCACACACACTGACTCTCACTGGGGTACGGGTCCCACACACACTGACTCTCACTGGGGTACGGGTTCCACACACACTGACTCTCACTGGGGTACGGGTCCCACACACACTGACTCTCACTGGGGTACGGGTCCCACACACACTGACTCTCACTGGGGTACAGGTTCCAGACACACTGACTCTCACTGGGGTACGGGTCCCACACACACTGACTCTCACTGGGGTACGGGTCCCACACACACCGACTCTCACTGGGGTACGGGTCCCACACACACTGACTCTCACTGGGGTACAGGCCCCACACATACTGACTCTCACTGGGGTACGTGTCCCACACACACTGACTCTCACTGGGATACGGGCCCCACACACACTGACTCTCACTGGGGTACGTGTTCCACACATACTGACTCTCACTGGGGTACGTGTCCCACACACACTGACTCTCACTGGGGTACGGGTCCCACACACACTGACTCTCAGTGGGGTACGTGTCCCACACACACTAACTCTCACTGGGGTACGGGTCCCACACATACTGACTCTCACTGGGGTACGTGTCCCACACACACCGACTCTCACTGGGGTACGGGTCCCACACACACTGACTCTCACTGGGGTACGGGATCCACACACACTGACTCTCACTGGGGTACGGGTCCCACACACACTGACTCTCACTGGGGTACGGGTCCCACACACACTGACTCTCACTGGGGTACGGGTCTCACACATACTGACTCTCACTGGGGTACGGGTCCCACACACACTGATTCTCACTAGGGTACGGGTCCCACACACACTGGCTCTCACTGGAGTACGGGTTCCACACACACTGACTCTCACTGGGGTACGGGTCCCACACACACTGACTCTCACTGGGGTACGGGTTCCACTCACACTGACTCTCACTGGGGTACGGGTTCCACACACACTGACTCTCACTGGGGTACGGGTCCCACACACACTGACTCTCACTGGGGTACGGGTCCCACACACACTGACTCTCACTGGGGTATGGGTTCCACACACATTGACTCTCACTGGGGTACGGGTCCCACACACACTGACTCTCACTGGGGTACGGGTCTCACACACACTGACTCTCACTGGGGTACGGGTTCCACACACACTGACTCTCACTGGGGTACGGGTCCCACACACACTGACTCTCACTGGGGTACAGGCCCCACACATACTGACTCTCACTGGGGTACGTGTCCCACACACACAGACTCTCACTGAGGTACGGGTCCCACACACACTGACTCTCACTGGAGTACGGGTCCCACACACACTGACTCTCACTGGGGTACGGGTCCCACACACACTGACTCTCACTGGGGTACGGGTCCCACACACTCTGACTCTCACTGGAGTACGGGTCCCACACACACTGACTCTCACTGGGGTACGGGTCCCACACACACTGACTCTCACTGGGGTACGGGTCCCACACACTCTGACTCTCACTGGGATACGGGTCCCACACACACTGACTCTCACTGGGGTACGGGTCCCACACACACTGACTCTCACTGGGGTACGGGTCCCACACACACTGACTCTCACTGGGGTACGGGTCCCACACTCACTGACTCTCACTGGGGTACGGGTCCCACACACACTGACTCTCACTGGGGTATGGGTCCCACACACACTGACTCTCACTGGGGTATGGGTCCCACACACACTGACTCTCACTGGGGTACGGGTCCCACACACACTGACTCTCACTGGGGTACGGGTCCCACACACACTGACTCTCACTGGGGTATGGGTCCCACACACACTGACTCTCACTGGGGTATGGGTCCCACGCACACTGACTCTCACTGGGGTACGGGTCTCACACACACTGACTCTCACTGGGGTACGGGTCCCACACACACTGACTCTCACTGGGGTACAGGCCCCACACATACTGACTCTCACTGGGGTACGTGTCCCACACACACAGACTCTCACTGAGGTACGGGTCCCACACACACTGACTCTCACTGGGGTACGGGTCCCACACACACTGACTCACTGGGGTACGGGTCCCACACACACTGACTCTCACTGGGGTACGGGTCCCACACACACTGACTCTCACTGGGGTACGGGTCCCACACACACTGACTCTCACTGGGGTACGGGTTCCACATACACTGACTCTCACTGGGGTACGGGTCCCACACACACTGACTCTCACTGGGGTACGGGTCCCACACACACTGACTCTCACTGGGCTGAATTTCCTTCATAATATTCACAGAATTGCCTGACAATCTTTATTAATATTGATATTGTGCTTGTCTGTTTCAGGTCCAAAGTGCAACATTAACATCGATGAGTGTGCGTCAAACCCATGCCACAATGGCGGAACTTGCAAAGATAATATCAATAGCTTCACATGTGCCTGTCCTGAGGGCTATCAGGACTTGGTGTGTTCCTCGGAGGTCAACGAGTGTAACAGCAACCCCTGTATCCACGGAGATTGTAAAGACAACCTCAATGGGTATGTGACCCCAATTGCTCCATTTCTACCATGGGTGGAGGGAATAGTCAGAGAATTGAGGTGAAACTTTCTGTATCTAACCCCGTGCTGTACCTGTCCTGGGAGTGTTTGATGGGGACAGTGTAGAGGGAGCTTTACTCTGTATCTAACCCCGTGCCGTACCTGTCCTGGGAGTGTTTGATGGGGACAGTGTAGAGGGAAGTTTACTCTGTATCTAACCCCGTGCTGTACCTGTCCTGGGAGTGTTTGATGGGGACAGTGTAGAGGGAGCTTTACTCTGTATCTAACCCCGTGCTGCACCTGTCCTGGAAGTGTTTGATGGGGACAGTGTAGAATGAGCTTTACTCTGTGTCTAACCCCGTGCTGTACCTGTCCTGGGAGTGTTTGATGGGGACAGTGTAGAGGGAGCTTTACTCTGTACCTAACCCTGTGCTATACCTGTCCTGGGAGTGTTTGATGGGGACAGTGTAGAGGGAGCTTTACTCTGTATCTAACCCCGTGCTGGACCTGTCCTGGGAATGTTTGATGGGGACAGTGTAGAGGGAGCTTTACTCTGTATATAACCCCGTGCTGTACCTGTCCTGGGAGTGTTTGACGGGGACAGTGTAGAGGGAACTTTAATGTGTATCTAACCCCGTGCTGTACCTGTCCTGGGAGTGTTTGATGGGGACAGTGTAGAGGGAGCTTTACTCTGTATCTAACCCCGTGCTGGACCTGTCCTGGGAATGTTTGATGGGGACAGTGTAGAGGGAGCTTTACTCTGTATCTAACCCCGTGCTGTACCTGTCCTGGGAGTGTTTGATGGGGGCAGTGTAGAGGGAGCTTTACTCTGTATCTAACCCCGTGCTGTACCTGTCCTGGGAGTGTTTGATGGGGACAGTGTAGAGGGAGCTTTACTCTGTATCTAACCCCGTGCTGTACCTGCCCTGGGAGTGTTTGATGGGGACAGTGTAGAGGGAGCTTTACTCTGTATCTAACCCCGTGCTGTACCTGTCCTGGGAGTGTTTGATGGGGACAGTGTAGAGGGAGCTTTACTCTGTATCTAACCCCGTGCTGTACCTGTCCTGGGAGTGTTTGATGGGGACAGTGTAGAGGGAGCTTTACTCTGTATCTAACCCCGTGCTGTACCTGCCCTGGGAGTGTTTGATGGGGACAGTGTAGAGGGAGCTTTACTCTGTATCTAACCCCGTGCTGTACCTGTCCTGGGAGTGTTTGATGGGGACAGTGTAGAGGGAGCTTTACTCTGTATCTAACCCCGTGCTGTACCTGTCCTGGGAGTGTTTGATGGGGACAGTGTAGAGGGAGCTTTACTCTGTATCTAACCCCGTGCTGTACCTGCCCTGGGAGTGTTTGATGGGGACAGTGTAGAGGGAGCTTTACTCTGTATCTAACCCCGTGCTGTACCTGTCCTGGGAGTGTTTGATGGGGACAGTGTAGAGGGAGCTTTACTCTGTATCTAACCCCGTGCTGTACCTGCCCTGGGAGTGTTTGATGGGGACAGTGTAGAGGGAGCTTTACTCTGTATCTAACCCTGTGCTGTACCTGTCCTGGGAATGTTTGATGGGGACAGTGTAGAGGGAGCTTTACTCTGTATCTAACCCCGTGCTGTACCTGTCCTGGGAGTGTTTGATGGGGACAGTGTAGAGGGAGCTTTACTCTGTATCTAACTCCGTGCTGTACCTGTCCTGGGTGTGTTTGATGGGGACAGTGTAGAGGGAGCTTTACTCTGTATCTAACCCCGTGCTGTACCTGTCCTGGGAATGTTTGATGGGGACAGTGTAGAGGGAGCTTTACTCTGTATCTAACCCCGTGCTGTCCCTGTCCTGGGAGTGTTTGATGGGGACAGTGTAGAGGGAGCTTTACTCTGTATATAACCCCGTGCTGTACCTGTCCTGGGAGTGTTTGACGGGGACAGTGTAGAGGGAACTTTAATGTGTATCTAACCCCGTGCTGTACCTGTCCTGGGAGTGTTTGATGGGGACAGTGTAGAGGGAGCTTTACTCTGTATCTAACCCCGTGCTGGACCTGTCCTGGGAATGTTTGATGGGGACAGTGTAGAGGGAGCTTTACTCTGTATCTAACCCCGTGCTGTACCTGTCCTGGGAGTGTTTGATGGGGGCAGTGTAGAGGGAGCTTTACTCTGTATCTAACCCCGTGCTGTACCTGTCCTGGGAGTGTTTGATGGGGACAGTGTAGAGGGAGCTTTACTCTGTATCTAACCCCGTGCTGTACCTGCCCTGGGAGTGTTTGATGGGGACAGTGTAGAGGGAGCTTTACTCTGTATCTAACCCCGTGCTGTACCTGTCCTGGGAGTGTTTGATGGGGACAGTGTAGAGGGAGCTTTACTCTGTATCTAACCCCGTGCTGTACCTGTCCTGGGAGTGTTTGATGGGGACAGTGTAGAGGGAGCTTTACTCTGTATCTAACCCCGTGCTGTACCTGCCCTGGGAGTGTTTGATGGGGACAGTGTAGAGGGAGCTTTACTCTGTATCTAACCCCGTGCTGTACCTGTCCTGGGAGTGTTTGATGGGGACAGTGTAGAGGGAGCTTTACTCTGTATCTAACCCCGTGCTGTACCTGTCCTGGGAGTGTTTGATGGGGACAGTGTAGAGGGAGCTTTACTCTGTATCTAACCCCGTGCTGTACCTGCCCTGGGAGTGTTTGATGGGGACAGTGTAGAGGGAGCTTTACTCTGTATCTAACCCCGTGCTGTACCTGTCCTGGGAGTGTTTGATGGGGACAGTGTAGAGGGAGCTTTACTCTGTATCTAACCCCGTGCTGTACCTGCCCTGGGAGTGTTTGATGGGGACAGTGTAGAGGGAGCTTTACTCTGTATCTAACCCTGTGCTGTACCTGTCCTGGGAATGTTTGATGGGGACAGTGTAGAGGGAGCTTTACTCTGTATCTAACCCCGTGCTGTACCTGTCCTGGGAGTGTTTGATGGGGACAGTGTAGAGGGAGCTTTACTCTGTATCTAACTCCGTGCTGTACCTGTCCTGGGTGTGTTTGATGGGGACAGTGTAGAGGGAGCTTTACTCTGTATCTAACCCCGTGCTGTACCTGTCCTGGGAATGTTTGATGGGGACAGTGTAGAGGGAGCTTTACTCTGTATCTAACCCCGTGCTGTCCCTGTCCTGGGAGTGTTTGATGGGGACAGTGTAGAGGGAGCTTTACTCTGTATCTAACCCCGTGCTGTACCTGTCCTGGGAGTGTTTGATGGGGACAGTGTAGAGGGAGCTTTACTCTGTATCTAACCCCGTGCTGTACCTGTCCTGGGAATGTTTGATGGGGACAGTGTAGAGGGAGCTTTACTCTGTATCTAACCCCGTGCTGTACCTGTCCTGGGAGTGTTTGATGGGGACAGTGTAGAGGGAGCTTTACTCTGTATCTAACTCCGTGCTGTACCTGTCCTGGGTGTGTTTGATGGGGACAGTGTAGAGGGAGCTTTACTCTGTATCTAACCCCGTGCTGTACCTGTCCTGGGAATGTTTGATGGGGACAGTGTAGAGGGAGCTTTACTCTGTATCTAACCCCGTGCTGTACCTGTCCTGGGAATGTTTGATGGGGACAGTGTAGAGGGAGCTTTACTCTGTATCTAACCCCGTGCTGTCCCTGTCCTGGGAGTGTTTGATGGGGACAGTGTAGAGGGAGCTTTACTCTGTATCTAACCCCGTGCTGTACCTGTCCTGGGAGTGTTTGATGGGGACAGTGTAGAGGGAGCTTTACTATGTATCTAACCCCGTGCTGTACCTGTCCTGGGAGTGTTTGATGGGGACGGTGCGGAGGGAGCTGTGGACTATCCGGACTCTGTGTTTTTCTCTGACAGGTACAGCTGTGAGTGCAGCCCAGGTTGGACCGGCACGAACTGCGACCTGAATGTTAATGAGTGTGAGTCTCACCCCTGTCTGAATGGAGGCTCCTGTCGGGACAAGAACAATGGCTACCTGTGTGACTGTCGCCCGGGTTACCGAGGTAAGGAGGAGAGCGCAAGTTTTTATGTCATGGTGTGTGGGGCAGGCGTGGGGGTCCAGGACCGAGTGGGGGTCCCGGACGGAGTGGGGGTCCCGGACGGAGTGGGGGTCCCGGACGGAGTGGGGGTCCCGGACGGAGTGGGGGTCCCGGACGGAGTGGGGGTCCCGGACGGAGTGGGGGTCCCGGACGGAGTGGGGGTCCCGGACGGAGTGGGGGTCCCGGACCGAGTGGGGGACCCGGACCGAGTGGGGGGTCCCGGGCAGACTGGGGTTCCCGGGCAGAGTGGGGGTCCCGGGCAGACTGGGGGTCCCGGGCAGACTGGGGGTCCCGGGCAGAGTGGGGGTCCCGGGCAGACTGGGGATCCCGGGCAGACTGGGGGTCCCGGGCAGAGTGGGGGTCCCGGGCAGACTGGGGGTCCCGGGCAGAGTGGGGGTCCCGGGCAGAGTGGGGGTCCCGGGCAGAGTGGGGGTCCCGGGCAGAGTGGGGGTCCCGGGCAGAGTGGGGGTCCCGGGCAGAGTGGGGGTCCCGGGCAGACTGGGGGTCCCGGGCAGATTGGGGGTCCCGGGCAGACTGGGGGTCCCGGGCAGAGTGGGGGTCCCGGGCAGAGTGGGGGTCCCGGGCAGACTGGGGGTCCCGGGCAGACTGGGGGTCCCGGGCAGAGTGGGGGTCCCGGGCAGAGTGGGGGTCCCGGGCAGAGTGGGGGTCCCGGGCAGAGTGGGGGTCCCGGGCAGACTGGGGGTCCCGGGCAGAGTGGGGGTCCCGGGCAGAGTGGGGGTCCCGGGCAGAGTGGGGGTCCTGGGCAGACTCGGGGTCCGGGCAGACTGGGGGTTCCCGTGTGAGTGTGCCCGTGTCAGTGTGTGTGTCACATTCCCTCCCCTTTTTCTTTTTGTTTCTCTCTCACAGACTCTCTCTCCTCTCTCATCCTTCTTCTTTCCCTCTTAGTCTTTTCTCTCTTTCTCACCCTCCCTCCCTTTATCTGTGTCTGTGTGTTTGTCTCAACAAAGAACAAAGAAATGTACAGCACAGGAACAGGCCCTTCGGCCCTCCAAGCCTGTGCCAACCATGCTGCCCGACTAAACTACAATCCTCTACACTTCCTGGGTCCGTATCCCTCTATTCCCATCCTATTCATGTATTTGTCAAGATGCCCCTTAAATGTCACTATCGTCCCTGCTTCCACCACCTCCTCCGGCAGCGAGTTCCAGGCACCCACTACCCTCTGTGTAAAAAACTTGCCTCGTACATCTCCTCTAAACCTTGCCCCTCGCACCTTAAACCTATGCCCCCTAGTAATTGACCCCTCTACCCTGGGGAAAAGCCTCTGACTATCCACTCTGTCTATGCCCCTCATAATTTTGTAGACTTCTATCAGGTCGCCCCTCAACCTCCGTCGTTCCAGTGAGAACAAACCGAGTTTATTCAACCGCTCCTCATAGCTAATGCCCTCCATACCAGGCAACATCCTGGTAAATCTCTTCTGCACCCTCTCTAAAGCCTCCACATCCTTCTGGTAGTGTGGTGACCAGAATTGAACACTATACTCCAAGTGTGGCCTAACTAAGGTTCTATACAGCTGCAACATGACTTGCCAATTCTTATACTCAATGTCCCGGCCAATGAAGGCAAGCATGCCGTATGCCTTCTTGACTACCTTCTGGACCTGTGTTGCCCCTTTCAGTGACCTGTGGACCTGTACACCTAGATCTCTCTGACTTTCAATACTCTTGAGGGTTCTACCATTCACTGTATATTCCCGACCTGCATTAGACCTTCCAAAATGCATTACCTCATATTTGTCCGGATTAAACTCCATCTGCCATCTCTCCGCCCAAATCTCCAAACGATCCAAGTCCTGCTGTATCCTCTGACAGTCCTCATCGCTATCCGCAATTCCACCAACCTTTGTGTGGTCTGCAAACTTACTAATCAGACCAGTTACATTTTCCTCCAAATCATTTATATATACTGCAAACAGCAAAGGTCCCAGTACTGATCCCTGCGGAACACCACTGGTCACAGCCTCCAATTAGAAAAGCATCCTTCCATTGCTACTCTCTGCCTTCTATGACCTAGCCAGTTCTGTATCCACCTTGCCAGCTCACCCTGATCCCGTGTGCTTCACCTTTTGTACCAGTCTACCATGAGGGACCTTGTCAAAAGCCTTACTGAAGTCCATATAGACAACATCCACTGCCCTACCTGCATCAATCATCTTTGTGACCTCCTTGAAAAACTCTATCAAGTTAGTGGACTGTCTACATATTGTTTTAAGAAGCTTTCCTGGATGCTCCTTACAAACTCTGCCCCGTCTAAGCCCCCGGCACTAAGTGAGTCCCAGTCAATATTGGGGAAGTTGAAGTTGAAGTCTCTTTCTGCCTCTCTCTCTCACTCTCACTCTCTCTCTTTCTCCCTCTCCATCTCCCTCTCTCTCGCCCTGGCTTTATGTCTCTTTCATCTCTATCTCTCTCCCTTTCTCTCAGTATCTTTCTGGCTCTCTCCTCTCTCTTTCTCTCCTCTCTCTCTCTCTCCTCTCTCCTCTCTCTTTCCTCTCTCTCTCTCACTCCTCTCTCTCCTCTCTCTCTCTCTCTCACTCCTCTCTCTGCTCTCTCTCTCTCACTCTCTCTCCTCTCTCTTTCTCTCTCCTCTCTCTCTCTCTCTCCTCTCTCTCCTCTCTCTCACTCTCTCTCCTATCTCTTTCTCTCTCTGTCCTCTCTCCACTCTCTCTCTCTCTTTCTCCGTCTCCGTCTCCCTCTCTGACCCTGGCTTTATGTCTCTTTCCTCTCTATCTCTCTCCCTTTCTCTCAGTATCTTTCTGGCTCTCTCCTCTCTCTTTCTCTCCTCTCTCTCTCTCTCCTCTCTCCTCTCTCTTTCTCTCTCTCTCTCACTCCTCTCTCTCCTCTCTCTCTCTCTCTCACTCCTCTCTCTGCTCTCTCTCTCTCACTCTCTCTCCTCTCTCTTTCTCTCCTCTCTCTCTCTCTCTCCTCTCTCTCCTCTCTCTCACTCTCTCTCCTATCTCTTTCTCTCTCTGTCCTCTCTCCACTCTCTCTCTCTCTTTCTCCGTCTCCGTCTCCCTCTCTGACCCTGGCTTTATGTCTCTTTCCTCTCTATCTCTCTCCCTTTCTCTCAGTATCTTTCTGGCTCTCTCCTCTCTCCTCTCTCTCTCCTCTCTCTCTCTCTCTCTCTCCTCCCTCTCTCCTCCCTCTCTCCCTCCTCTCTCTCTCTCAGCTCTCTCCCTCACTCTCTCTCCTCTCTCTTTCTCTCTCTCTCTCCTCTCTCTTTCTCTCTCCTCTCTCTCCTCTCTCTCTCTCCTCTCTCTCCTCTCTCTCCTCTCTCTCTCACTCCTCTCTCTCTCCTCTCTCTCCTCCCCCTCTCCCTCTCTCTCCTCCCTCTCTCTCTCCTCTCTCTCCTCCCCCTCTCTCTCCTCCCTCTCTCTCTCCTCTCTCTCCTCCCCCTCTCTCTCTCCTCTCTCATCTCTCTCTCTCTCCTCTCTCTCTCTCTCCTCTCTCTCTCTCCTCTCCTCTCCTCCCCCTCTCTCCTCTCTCTCTCTCCTCTCTCTCCTCCCCCTCTCTCCTCTCTCTCTCTCTCCTCTCTCTCATCCCTCTCTCCTCCCTCCCTCTCTCTCTCTCTCTCCTCTCTCTCTCCTCCCTCTCTCTCTCTCTCTCCTCTCTCTCCTGCCCCTCTCTCTCTCTCCTCTCTCTCTCCCCTCTCTCTCTCCCTCTCTCTCTCTCTCTCTCTCCCTCTCATGGTCTATCCGGGTGTGGTGGAATCTTTTCCAGTGATGCCTTTGTGTCTGTTTCAGGTTCCAGCTGTCAGATGAACATCAATGAGTGTGCTTCCAACCCCTGCCTCAACCTGGGGAGCTGCATCGACGATATTGCTGGATACAAGTGTAACTGTGTCTTACCGTACACAGGTAACGCAGAGAGTGGGGCCAGGCCCCGGGGGTCCACTGCCCACTCACTCAGCCCCTTCCCCATTTACACGCCTCATTGGCTGAAATAAAAGCAACCCTGGAACATTCTGGAGCCTTGACAGACTTTGGATAATAAATAAAAGACTTAGATTTTCACAGCTTCAGGATGTCCCAAGGTGCTGGACAGGCAATGACATTTAATCACGGTTGGAATTTAGGAAACAGAGCAGCCAATTGGTGCACAGCAAGATCCCGCAACCAGCAGCGTGATAAACAATATTTTTTTT
This sequence comes from Scyliorhinus torazame, assembly GCF_047496885.1. Taxonomy (NCBI): domain Eukaryota; kingdom Metazoa; phylum Chordata; class Chondrichthyes; order Carcharhiniformes; family Scyliorhinidae; genus Scyliorhinus; species Scyliorhinus torazame. Next base: position 108,191,683 of record NC_092728.1, on the reverse strand, counting down.
AATATTGGTTCAGGAATAAATATTGACAACGGGAGACTCTCCTGTTCCTCTTCGAAATGTGGCCTTTTACATCGATCTGGGAGGGTAGACAGTGCGGCACTCCCTCAGTACTGACCCTCTGACAGTGCAGCACTCCCTCAGTACTGACCCTCTGACAGTGCGGCACTCCCTCAGTACTGACGCTCTGACAGTGCGGCACTCCCTCAGTACTGACCCTCTGACAGTGCGGCACTCCCTCAGTACTGACCCTCTGACAGTGCAAGCACTCCCTCAGTACTGACCCTCTGACAGTGCGGCACTCCCTCAGTACTGACCCTCTGATAGTGCAGCACTCCCTCAGTACTGACCCTCTGACCATGCGGCACTCCCTCAGTACTGACCCTCTGACAGTACAGCGCTCCTTCAATACTGACCCTCTGACAGTGCGGCACTCCCTCAGTACTGACCCTCTGACAGTGCGGCACTCCCTCAGTACTGACCCTCTGACAGTGGGGCGCTCCTCAGTACTGACCCTCTGACAGTGCGGTGCTCCCTCAGTACTGACCCTCTGACAGTGCAGCACTCCCTCAGTACTGACCCTCTGATAGTGCGGCACTCCCTCAGTACTGACCCTCTGACAGTGCGGCACTCCCTCAGTACTGACCCTCTGACAGTGTGGCACTCCCTCAGTACTGACCCTCTGACAGTGCGGCACTCCCTCAGTACTGACCCTCTGACAGTGCGGCACTCCCTCAGTGCTGACCCTCTGACAGTGCGGCACTCCCTCAAGACTGACCCTCTGACAGTGCAGCACTCCCTCAGGACTGACCCTCTGACAGTGCAGCACTCCCTCAGTACTGACCCTCTGACAGTGGGGCGCTCCCTCAGTACTGACCCTCTGACAGTGCGGCACTCCCTCAGTACTGACCCCCTGACAGTGCAGCACTCCCTCAGTACTGACCCTCTGAGAGTGCGGCACTCCCTCAGTACTGACCCTCTGACAGTCCAGCACTCCCTCAGTGCTGACCCTCTGACAGTGTGGCACTCCCTCAGTACTGACCCTCTGACAGTGCGGCACTCCCTCAGTACTGACCCTCTGACAGTGCGGCACTCCCTCAGGGCTGACCCTCTGACAGTACTGCACTCCCTCAAGACTGACCCTCTGACAGTGCAGCACTCCCTCAGGACTGACCCTCTGACAGTGCAGCACTCCCTCAGGACTGACCCTCTGACAGTGCAGCACTCCCTCAGTACTGACCCTCTGACAGTGCAGCACTCCCTCATTACTGACCCTCTGACAGTGCAGCACTCCCTCAGTACTGACTCGCTGACAGTGCGGCACTCCTCAGTACTGACCCTCTGATAGTGCGGCACTCCCTCAGTACTGACCCTCTGATAGTGCGGCACTCCCTCAGTACTGACCCTCTGACAGTGCGGCACTCCCTCAGTACTGACCCTCTGATAGTGCGGCACTCCCTCAGTACTGACCCTCTGACAGTGCAGCACTCCCTCAGTGCTGACCCTCTGACAGTGTGACACTCCCTCAGTACTGACCCTCTGACAGTGCGGCACTCCCTCAGTACTGACCCTCTGACAGTGCGGCACTCCCTCAGTACTGACCCTCTGACAGTGCGGCACTCCCCTCAGTACTGACCCTCTGACAGTGCGACACTCCCTCAAGATTGACCCTCTGACAGTGCAGCACTCCCTCAGGACTGACCCTCTGACAGTGCAGCACTCCCTCAGTACTGACCCTCTGACAGTGCAGCACTCCCTCAGTACTGACCCTCTGACACTGCAGCACTCCCTCATTACTGACCCTCTGACAGTGCGGCACTCCCTCAGTACTGACCCTTTGACAGTGCAGCACTCCCTCAGTACTGAACCTCTGACAGTGCGGCACTCCCTCAGTACTGAACCTCTGACAGTACAGCGCTCCCTCAGTACTGAACCTCTGACAGTGCAGCACTCCCTCAGTACTGACCCTCTGACAGTGCGGCACTCCCTCAGTACTGACCCTCTGACCATGCGGCACTCCCTCAGTACTGACCCTCTGACAGTACAGCGCTCCTTCAATACTGACCCTCTGACAGTGCGGCACTCCCTCAGTACTGACCCTCTGACCATGCGGCACTCCCCTCAGTACTGACCCTCTGACAGTGCAGCACTCCTCAGTACTGATCCTCTGACAGTGTGGCACTCCCTCAGTACTGACCCTCTGACAGTGCGGCACTCCCTCAGTACTGACCCTCTGACAGTGCGGCACTCCCTCAGTACTGACCCTCTGACAGTGCGGCACTCCCTCAGTACTGACCCTCTGACAGTGCGGTGCTCCCTCAGTACTGACCTTTTGACAGTGCAGCACAGGGAATGTCTGACTGAATTTAGTTCTTAAGTCTCTGGAATTGAACCTACAACCTCTTTTTGAGAAGCGTGAGGTGCTGAGAACGGAGTCTGGGCTGACAGAAACTTACACCGAACGAGGCCATCTGACCCCTTGTGTGTGATCTTTGAAAGAGCCAACATGCTGATCCTGCACCCCCGCTGTTTGTCTGTCACCCCACAGGCCCCTCACTGTTAAAGTTATTTATGGAATATTTCAGATCGAGAGTTCCAACTCAGAGCAAAGACAGCTCTCCCACTTTGAACTCTCTGACCTGCTGGTTAGTGACCGGTGGACAGTGGGGCACAACTTGATCAAAACTTCTTGTTATCTTGAACCTTCCATGAAGTCATCCCTCAACCAGCCCCGCCCAGCGCGGGGCGTTTCTAACTGTGGACCTGCAGCATTCCCTGTGAGGGGCTCAGCGAGTGGAGGTCCACTCGCCGGCGGGATATTGGGTGCTATCTGGCAGTTTTCTGCCTGGGGGCGGGGGGGGGGCGTGGGGGCAGGGGGGCGGGGGGCGTGGGGGGGGGGCGGGGGGGTGTGATCTTAGCCAAACCCAATCTGCCAGAAACAGATTTCCGGCTGGGTGTTCGGATCACGCAGTTTCCCAGCTTCCTGCTCCCGGGAATCGCTGCCACCAGGAACAATTCCTGGATGTGGCGTCACCCTTCCTCTGCAAAGAGGGTTTCCATGGTAACGGGACAAGGGAAACGCCCAAGGCCAAAACCCAGTGAAAATCCCAATTATTTTCAAAACTGGAAGCGGAACGAAAAGCAGCAGGTTCACCTCCAACTTTTTTATTATTTTTAAAAGGCCACTCAGAAGTGTGGGGAGCTCCTCACAGGCCCAAGGACAAGAGGCAGCTGGAGGGAGGGGGAAGCAAACATCCCAACCTCGACTCTAACACTGTCCAGGGACCCTGCTGGAGAGATCAGGCATTCAGGGAGTCAGTCTGTGTGGGACCCGTACCCAGTGAGAGTCAGTGTGTGTGGGACCGTACCCCAGTGAGAGCCAGTGTGTGTGGGACCCGTACCCCAGTGAGAGTCCGCGTGTGTGGGACACGTACCCCAGTGAGAGTCAGTGTGTGTGGGACCCGTACCCCAGTGAGAGTCAGTGTGTATGGAACCCGTACCCCAGTGAGAGTCAGTGTGTGTGGGACCCGCACCCCAGTGAGAGTCAGTGTGTGTGGGACCCGTACCCCAGTGAGAGGCAGTGTGTGTGGGACCCGTACCCCAGTGAGAGTCAGTGTGTGTGGGACCCGTACCCCAGTGAGAGTCAGTATGTGTGGGACCCGTACCCCAGTGAGAGTCAGTGTGTGTGGGACCCGTACCCCAGTGAGAGTCAGTGTGTGTGGGACCCGTACCCCAGTGAGAGTCAGCGTGTGTGGGACCCGTACCCCAGTGAGAGTCAGTGTGTGTGGGACCCCGTACCCCAGTGAGAGTCAGTGTGTGTGGACCCGTACCCCAGTGAGAGTCAGTGTGTGTGGGACCTGTACCCCAGTGAGAGTCAGTGTGTGTGGAACCTGTACCCCAGTGAGAGACAGTGTGTGTGGGACCCGTACCCCTGTGAGAGTCCGTGTGTGTGGGACCCGTACCCCAGTGAGAGTCCGTGAGTGTGGGACATATTCAGTACCGTCATAGCTGGTCATGGAGTTCCGGTTTGTCTTTCAGCCTGCCCTCCTGCCCTCCCGCTCTCTGGCGCCGGGAATTCCAAAGATTCACAATCCTCGAGTGAAGTAATTTCTCCTCATCTCAGTCCTAATGATTGGCTCCTTACCCAGCGACTGTACCCACCCCCGCCGTGTTTTATATTCCTGACCAGCAGAAACAATCTCTCAGTGCCCACCCTTTCAGACCCTTTCAGACCCTTTCACAATCTGCAGTAATTGATGTGATCACGTCTCATCCTTCGCAACTGCAGAGAATATCGACTCAATTTACTCAGGATCTCATTGCAGGGACCTTGCTGTGAAGCTTCACTGTCCGTCTCCAATGCAAGTTGGACTTTACAGTTCATCCCGGGATTCCGCTTTCCCGTGCTGGGAAAAGTCTCACTTTTCCCAGCCTGTTTCCGTCCCCAACCCTCGGCAGCGACAACAGAGACTCCAACGTTCTTTCCAAACACACGACTGACCAGTAACCTCTCTCACTCTTGGTGTTGCCATTGGCTTATGTGGGAAGCACTTTCAGTTCGATATTCCAGCTGCCTGTCCGTGTTCTGGTCACACCTTCCATCGCTCCATCCAGCTGTGCCTGGGCCCTGAACCCTCAGCTTCCCGGTCAGTGACAGTAATCCTCCCACACCACCTGCAGCAAGTATATTCCCCCTAAAACATGGAGAACGGGTCTGCACACTGTTCCCCGGGACTGCCTCACCAAACCTTGCCCAATTGTAGCACAACTTCTTTCTTTTTGTACTCCAATCTGCTATTCGACAGTTGGAGGAAGCACTGTGGATATTAATCCGGCCTTTCCTCAGGGATGGGCTTCTGGAGTGAAGTCACCAGCCCATCACTAACAGACAATTGGATATCCCAGCCTCCTTGTGCAAACTCACTCCTCAACATGGTCCCAATGTCAAGATCGTATTTTTTGCTCTGGGTATTTTAGTGTTCAGTTTGTAATTACGGTGACATTCCTCCACAGGTGTGAATTGCGAAGATGTCCTGGCTCCGTGTTCCAGTGAGCCCTGTAAAAATGGTGGTGTTTGCCAGAGTCGGAAGATTACGAGAACTTCTCATGTGGTTGTCCAGAGGGATGGCAAGGTAGGGCTCACTCACACAGCGTAACTCACACAGCGTCACTCACACAGCGTCACTCACACAGCGTCACTCCACACAGCGTCACTCACAACAGCGTCACTCACACAGCGTCACTCACACAGCGTCACTCACACAGCGTCAAGGTCACTCACACAGCGTCACTCACACAGCGTCAACACACAGCGTCACTCACAACAGCGTCACTCAACAACAGCGTCACTCACACAGCGTCACTCACCAGCGTCACTCACACAGCGTCACTCACACAGCGTCACTCACACAGCGTCACTCACACAGCGTCACTCACACAGCGTCACTCACACAGCGGCACTCACATCAGCGTCACTCACACAGCGTCACTCACACAGCGTCACTCACACAGCGTCACTCACACAGCGTCACTCACACAGCGTCACTCACACAGCGTCACTCACACAAGCGTCACTCACACAGCGTCACTCACACAGCGTCACTCACACAGCGTCACTCACACACAGCGTCACTCACACAGCGTCACTCACACAGCGTCACTCACACAGCGTCACTCACACAGCGTCACTCACACAGCGTCACTCACACAGCGTCACTCACACAGCGTCACTCACACAGCGTCACTCACACAGCGTCACTCACACAGCGTCACTCACACAGCGTCACTCACACAGCGTCACTCACACAGCGTCACTCACACAGCGTCACTCACACAGCGTCACTCACACAGCGTCCTCACACAGCGTCACTCACACAGCGTCACTCACACAGCGTCACTCACACAGCGTCACTCACACAGCGTCACTCACACAGCGTCACTCACACAGCGTCACTCACACAGCGTCACTCACACAGCGTCACTCACAGCGTCACTCACACAGCGTCACTCACAACAGCGTCACTCACACAGCGTCACTCACACAGCGTCACTCACACAGCGTCACTCACACAGCGTCACTCACACAGCGTCACTCACAACAGCGTCACTCACACAGCGTCACTCACACAGCGTCACTCACACAGCGTCACTCACACAGCGTCACTCACACAGCGTCACTCACACAGCGTCACTCACACAGCGTCACTCACACAGCGTCACTCACACAGCGTCACTCACACAGCGTCACTCACACAGCGTCACTCACACAGCGTCACTCACACAGCGTCACTCACACAGCGTCACTCACACAGGCGTCACTCACACAGCGTCCTCACACAGCGTCACTCACACAGCGTCACTCACACAGCGTCACTCACACAGCGTCACTCACACAGCGTCACTCACACAGCGTCACTCACACAGCGTCACTCACACACAGCGTCACTCACACAGCGTCACTCACACAGCGTCACTCACAGAGCGTCACTCACACAGCGTCACTCACACACAGCGTCACTCACACAGCGTCACACACACACAGCGTCACTCACACACACAGCGTCACTCACACAGCGTCCACTCTCACAGCGTCACTCACACAGCGTCACTCACACAGCGTCACTCACACACAGCGTCACTCACACAGCGTCACACACACACAGCCTCACTCACACAGCGTCACTCACACAGCGTAACTCACACAGCGTCACTCACACAGCGTCACTCACACAGCGTCACTCACAGAGCGTCACTCACACAGCGTCACTCACACACAGCGTCACTCACACAGCGTC